>NW_009732542.1:89795-132015 GCF_000703405.1 Apaloderma vittatum | reverse complement strand
GGGCCCTGTCATCCAGCCAGTTGTTTTACCCGTTTAAGCCCTCTTTCTTTTTTGGGGGGTTGTTTTTTGGTTTGTGGGTTTTTTTTATTGTTCCTGGTTTGGTGAATCAACTAACCAAGTCAAGAAAAGAATCTAGACACTTCTGAAATTATTTTTTTTACCAAAATAAACTACTTTTCATTGATTTTCTTGTCTTGCCGTCCCTGACCAGCACTCTTGAATGAAAGGAATAGATTAGAGCATTAAATGTTTGCTGAATTCCTTCAGCAATCAAATCTGATGATGATGATTTGTCTTGAAATAAGCTATACTCTGAGGTATAATCTCATAACCATGAGATTTAGTGGATTTATCTGCTGAGACCGTCATAGTTATGGATGAGGTGCTAAAATACCTTAACTGTCATTTCTTTTTTCCCTTCCTTCTTGGTCATCTCTTTCTTTAAACACAAAATACAGAGAACTGCGATAACTAAGTGCAAAGATAGTTTTACCTAGTAATTTGGAATGTGGCAGGAATTTAGCAATGCACTGGTAATGTGGGAACATATTTCTTCATAGTATCCATCCGTTTTGTGTGTCTCATTACTTTTTTTAATAGTCATGTAAGCAATTAAGGATCTCCTCCTGTAGTATACAGCACCTCCAGCTAAAAGGAGGTAACGTAAGTGCTCAGTGATACTGATCTCTGTCTCCCTGCATCCTTTCCAGTTCCAGTGCGGGCAAGACAGGTTAAAGCTGAATTGAAACTGGTCTTACAAATAACAGGGCATTGCAGTTTTGATTCGCCTAAAAAGATAAACATCCGTTCTTTTGGGCACATAAAATTGTTCTTTTCTTTTATGGGACTGCATAGCTCTTCTCTCTCTGTGCTCAGAAACAGTATCTTTTCCTGTCCTTCCAGGCACGTCTTCTGCGAGAGGTGTGTGGAGGTGTGAAAGCAGTGGTCTCTCACCAGTCATCGTGCCTGTTGGATATAAAACAAGAGGGTAACAGACCTCTGCTTTAGAGACTTCCCTCAAGGGAGAAGTTGGCTGAATCCTCCTTAAGAAGTGCTAACTAAAGAGATTTCTGACACGGTCCAGCAATCTGAGTCAAGTAGCCCGGTATTACTGCTTTCTTCATGCTTAGCTAATCTGCTCAGATTTCTTGTGTCTCATCTTTGCATTGTAGTTAGAGTACCCTTTATTTCCCTCACCTTGTAAGCAGTGGCTTGGGATCAGATCTGATGAGATTGCTTCATAAATCAGCGAGCTAGGCTTACAATGCCTTTATTGTCTTCTGGCCTTGATGGGGGTGCGGTGGAGCTGCTACTCCCCAGTTGATCGAATGGCTCAGATGGTCAGGGATGGCTTGATTATATACAGGAAGAGCCCTCCAGCTGTGCTGATCTAAGCAGAGCCAGCCTCATCATTTACTATCACTCAGATCAAGATACTCTAGACATTGAGCATATGAAAATTCATGGCTTTGGTATGACATGTTGCTTTTATACTGATAATTCAGCCTCAGAGGTAATCTTAGCTGACTCTCATTTAGTGTGACTCGGTAGAATTCCTAGTGGATCAGGGTGACGTAATACGATGACTCTGTGCGTGCACAAATATATATATGTATTTTGTTAACTGTGAAAATTCATTCAGGGGACAGTACATTAAAGCCTTGCAAGTGTTTTTTGTGTGTCATATATACATACAAATATGATTTACTGAATCCCTAAGATACCGAGTAGCAGTGCTTTCTTACAACAACAAGGATGCTAGACAGGATACAGAGTTTGGTAGAGGGTGGAGAAACTTGCTGCATTTCCAGCAGCCTAAAACCTCGGCTGGGGAATTTGAGTGGGACAATAATCATTATTTCTATCAAAACTTGTTTGTAGGCTGTGAAATTTGTAGATTTCTGACTTAGTTTCCTGTGTATTAGGTGAAATCTGATTGTTCAGGTATAATTCACTTGTGTGTAAGTGGATGTGTGTTCACTGATAGTAAGTTTCTATTTCTTTTTTGTAATTTCATTTTTCATGAGATGTAAGGTCTTTTTTTGCTTGATTACTATTGAAAGAATTCATAATTCAGTTGAAATGTAATGAGACATTGATAGCTTCCTATGAAATGACACAGGTGATATAAAGAAAATAACCAAAAGAGCTGTGTCTTTTAAACTTTAAGCCAATTTATTTTCCTTACAGAAGAATTAACTCTACACCATCTGGCGTCCATCAATTTCTTACAAGCATAATACCTTTCTGGTTGTTCTAAAGTAGTCAAATTGTGGCGGAAGTGAGAGAGCTGGAGTATTCGGCACAGCCAGTTATAATCTCAGAGATAGCTTTCATAATGCCTGTGGACATGTAATACCAAGCTGTACCAAAAGCAGAGATTAAGCTGTAATTTTAAATGATTTTTTCTATGTAGTTAATACCTCTTATGATCACAGATTTTGCAATCAGTAAGGCTTTATACTGCTGAGCAATTGTGAAGCTTCGTGTAACTGTTATTGATGTAGCATTATCAAATTTTAACTCTCAAGCTAATTGTCTGTAGAATTACTGGGAATGTCAAAGAGCTGTAAAGAAGCGTAACATCCCATTAGCCGTGTTGTGTATTTTATAGTATGCAAGATACATATGTATGTGTATATTGGCTATTAATCCAAGTTATCTTTTGCACAGGCAGGAACAGAATGCTGAAGTTCTCCAGATTGCCTTGTATTAACGAGATATCTTTCAGGTTCACTAGTTTAAACCTCATTTTAATGTTATAAATGACACACTTTAAAGTTTGGTCTGAAATGGTGAAAAGCCTTCTTTGCACTTACAGGTCACACTAGGATGGCTAAAGCAATACATTGAAATCACTTGTTTTTTCTCTCAGTGTGAGTGTAGTAAAAGCTTTGTTTTAATATTATCTTCCCTGTCTTGATTTCTCCTGTAGGGATGGGGGGAATAACCTATAGTACTATATTTAAAAAAAAATAAATCTGTCTGACATAGTTGCACTAGTACAAAAAACCAGAGGTTAGAGCCCTGAGGGTGTTCATTGGCATAAAATCTTAGATTCCTCAGACTGTTGGAGTATTTGTGCATGCGGTAGTATTTCTCTGTCCTTTGTAACAAGCTAGCTGCTCTGTTTTGAACAGCAATGGGATGACTCTGAGGAAAAAGTGGCTCTTTTGTTTACTACAGGTGGTGTCATCACATCTACTCATGCCCATTTGCTACCCTCTGAGATAGGGGTTTTTTTCATTCTGCAAGCAGAAGGAGAAAAAAGCTTGACAGAAGGGATGTTGGAATCCTCGCTTTGGAATGGGGACCTCTGCACTCCCTTTTTGCCTCTGGTGCTGACTCAGTTCAGTTCTGTAGGACGTTGTGTAGACACCTGGACTTTTGCTGGGACTGTTGTTCGCCGTGTCCCTGGGATTCTCATCCTGACTGAGAAGAGAGTGGAAGCTGAGGACACTCTTGGCTTGTACTTCGCTACAGTGTTTGGCATCCTGTAGTTACACTGAACTGAAACCTGTGAAAGCTGCTTTTGCACCAGTACTATCTACCTGGACAAATGGTACAAGCAAGCATGACTGCCCAGATTAATGGGAGATGCTTTCATGCAGTGGCAGGGAGTTGCTTTTTTGGAAGTAAGAGTGTGCTGTACAATGCCGAGAAAAGAGGCTCTGCTCCCTTTAGCAGCAGTTGCTGATCACAGAAGTAACGTGAAGAGAAGATCAGAGTGGTGCGTTGTAATATCCCTTGTGTTTGCATGTGTCAGTTGTGACCGTGTGTCTGTAGCTGAGAGAAATGCCGTGGCCCACAGACGCGGAGACAAGCTGCCTGGTGCGCTCTCGTGAAGAGGACAGTCCAGACAAGATGCCTTCCTTAAGAAGTACAGAAATTAGCCTTGATAGAGCAACTGCTGAAACTTTGTAAGTGGGCAGCATAAATGTGGAATGCTAGTCTAGACCTGTAGGCATTACAGCATGACAAATTAGAAAAAATTAAACCTACATGAAATAAAAGTGAGCCGAGACATTTTGGAAGCTGTGGGTGAGCTCAGGTGAGGGTGAGCTCCTCTGATGCACCTCTCAACCAGCTGGAGGGCTCCAGCCTCTCGCCAGCTGGCTGTCAGGGCTGTGGCTTTCCTGAGCACTGCTGTAGGAGATGTGACCAGTGAGTCGGCGAGACCAGAATCCCCCTTGCGACCAGTTGCTTCTGTTGAAAACAAAGTTTTAGGTAATGAGTGGGTCATGAGTAGGAATGTGCCTGTTGGCAAGCTTTTCCACAGTTGTCCAGTAGATTTTCTTGAACTTCCTGCTGTTCACTACTTGTGCTTGTCCAAAGCATGCTGCTGGACAAGATGATCGGGTCCAGTTGGGTGTATTTACTCCTCTTAAAGGCATTGTGTTGAAAAGAAGCCATTGAGAAAAAGAAAAGCAAGTGGTTAGACCACAAGCAGGAGCATGTTTTGTATATATCTAAGCAATAATTGGGTGGTAATTGGGTGTCAGATACTTATCTGTCAACTTTTCCCACACACTTGGTATGAGAGAAGGGAGAGAACTGATATGATAAGAAAGTAGTCTGAAAAGATGAATAGTTCCAGCGCCAAATGCTCCTCAGGCTTACAACACCTGCTGTACTAAATTAACTTTGCAGTTATTGCATTGATGTTATTATGACAAACTGAACTGCAAATGGAGTCCTGGGAGTGCGGGTGGCCAACAAGCCGAATGTAGGCCAGAAGTGCACCAGCAGCATTGAGGAAAGGGTTGCCAGCAGGTCGGCAGCTGGTGAGGCCATCTCTGAAGTGGTAAATCGAGTTTTGGTCTCCTCTCTACACCACATGAACACACTGGTGTGGGGGCAATAAAGGGCCGCTAAGATGACTTGCAGCATCTGACGTACCAGGAGAGGCTGAGTGAGCTGGGGTGGTTCAGTCTTGAGAAGAGAAGGCTCAGGGGGACCTTAGCAGTGTGTACAAATACCTAATAGGGAGAGTAAAGAAGGGAGAGATGGGCTGTTTTAGTGGTGTCCTGTAAAAGCACAAGAGGCAACAAACAGCTGATATGCAGAAAACTCTGTTTAAATGTGAGAATAAACTTTTTCCTGGCATGGTGATGAAACACTGTGACAGGTTACCCAGAGAGACTGTGGGGTCTGCATCCGTGGAGATACTAAAAATCAGTTGTGCATGGTCCTGCTCTAGCTGACCACGCTGAATGTGGGGCTGGACTTGGTGATCTCCAGCAGCCTCTGCCAACCTCAGTGCTTCTGTGAAACTAAAAGCCTCCCTAAATGGCATGTTTTCACAGTGCAGGGCCCCAGGGTGCTCCTGGGATCCTACCTGTGCGTGAAGTTTGTAAACTGTGCTGAAAACCTGGATAGGTGAGAATTAGGTCAAAGTTCACTATAAGCCTGCAAGAGAAACTTAATTCGGGCAGAGCACATAACGCTTGATCAAATGGACATCTGGATTTTCTATCTGCTGCAGAATGGGTCTTTTGATTTTATTGTAGTCTGGCATGTGAGCAGATGGGACGTAAAGCAAGAGATAGATGTGAACCTCCTCTACTGAAGACAGGAATTACCTTGTGGGTACCCAAAATGAAGTCTGAGTTGCTGTGGTATAAACACATTCTGTTCCCTTCTAGAATCAATATTTTGAGTCTCCTACAGCATTAAATGTGATTATAACAAGCAATTTTGAGGATAATTTTAGCTTTGTTCCCCTTAAGTTGATTCTTCTCCACGTTGCAATATCTTCAAGGTAATTTTGGTTTGGAAAAAAAAAAGTCAAAGAAGGAGGTACATAGAAGACAGGAAATGATAATCACATGCCTTACTGAAACAGGTTTTATTCCCTTTGTATTCAACATAATAACTAAATCAGTCTTAGGGGAAAAAAAAAGCGAAAGAAGCCAGTCTTTAGTTCCATATTCAGTAATTATTATGTAGGCAATATATGTATAGTTATAAAAATATGTACATGTGTATGACATAGAGTAATTTATACATCACAGTGGCATCACGTCACTGATGTAATACTTTTTTCCGTATTTTATTAAAATCGTTAAATTAAAAATATCTTTAAGAGCAACTGTGAAATATTGTCTGGTCTAGAAAATGAGATATTTCACAATATTAGTTTGGAGTGATAAATGAAACAGTTTGATATTTGATAGAAGAAACACTCCCTGTATCCTAATTAGAGAAACTCTTGTGTGTGCTAACCTGGAATTGTTATTTTCTAGTGTATTTATAGGAAATGCGAAAAATTTGGTTTTCTTCCAGTTTGGAATGAAATGGCAATTTAGAAATGTCAAAATTTCATCAGGAACAGATGTCCTGACTTTCAGCCAGTGCTGGTGAATGTGTCTGGTTACATGACAATGATGTAGACAAAAATGAGATCTCTCCAGCATTGCCAGCCTCCCAAGACATACGTTCTTGACCAGCTCTTAAATTAAGAGTTGCTCCGTTTGAGTCTGTATGCATGGTGCACAGAAAGTTTTGCTGTGGGTTTTGGGGTTTTTAATTTTATTTAAGAAAAAATAGTATCACTGAACAGGTTGATTTTCTTGAAAATAGGCTGATAGTTTGCTAGAATCGTGGCAAGAGCTCAAACCTCTCGCCTGGCATTTACCTTCAGATGTCAAGATGAAAAGTGTTCTCTCAGAAGTGCAAGAACACTACTTCATCTTGCTTACCCTTCCATGGAGAGCTGACTGCGAGCACTTTGTACCCATCACCATAGCATTACTTGTGTTTTGCCCTCTTTCCTGATGAGGATACCTCAGGCGTAACATCAGAGTGGCTCAGATCTTTAAATACTAGTAACAAATCTCTTCCTCCAGTAAGGTGCCTTAAAGAGTAGAAAACTGTGAAGTTCCTTTGAAGCATCTGCTTTTACATTTATTTTTAAAAATAAGTGCATTGTAATTAAATTGTTTTCCCTGTTGTGGAGGGTGGGTTAGTGGTGGTACGGGATTTGTCTGTGGGGTTTTTGTGTGTGTTTGCTGTATTTTATTACCGTACTTCCATTTATGCTTTCATTTATACTTTGAAACATGACAGCCATTGCATCTTTGAAGCTGAGATTCTGGTTGTTTCATGTCTGCTACAGAGGCTGCCTATTAATGATTCAAAAATAATGCTTTTTTCGGGGACAAAGCATATGATTCATGACACTTTAACTCTCTCTTCTCATCTTACAGCTGTGCTCCCATCTCAAAAGAAGTTTCTCATACCTGTCTCAGTTATAGAATCATAGAATGGTTTGGGTTAGAAGGGACCTTAAAGATCCAACCCCCCTGCCATGGGCAGGGACACCTTACACCAGACCAAGTTGCTCAAATTAATTTAAATTAAATTTTAATTAATTTTAAATAAAATGAAGGTTTATTCCAGTATTTCTTGCTGTGCATCTTTCTGATCTTCATCTCTTTTTATGTGTGCCCCATAAATGTCTTCTTGTCCTGCATCTGCTCCTTTTTTTTTCATTTGCCTTCCTGTTGTTTTCCCCCGCCACTCCCACCCTTTGAACAAAAGCCGTCTTTCCACGCGTGATGTTCTGACAAAGGCAGATCTGAAGTTTCTGTCTTAAGGTTTGTCTGTTGCTGCCCAGCTCTTGTGTACGGAAGAGATCGCAACTGAAATAGAGAGACAGTAAAGTGTTTGGCCCCTCTTCGGTGCTGCTGCAGTGTGCAGGGACTGGCATTCAGAGGAACTGCCCTTCGGTTACCCCCTTACTGAAGGGCGCTGTAAGAGCATTGCAGGTTCCAGCTTAGCTTTTCAAACAGCATCTACCTGCGAAAGCGGCAGTGGAGGAAGGCCTGCTGAGTGCAGGGGCATGTGGGAAGACGGGTTTGGATTGGGGAGTGGTCTCAAGCTGATCCTAATTTTATCAAGGATCTTTCTCAGTTCAGCAGAGAAAGAATATGTTGGTCATCTTAATCTCAAAACCCTCAGAGTGTTTATTAGGAAAAATCATAGCTTCTTTCGCGTTGTGTTTCTATGAAGTCCTGTATCCATACCAGGGAGTATTTCCTGAAAAGTGCTTTGGAAATAACCCAATGCACTGACTGAGAAAATGACATTATCTGCCATAATGCGCCGTACTCTCCTTGCTCTGAGACTAGAGCACAGCACGACGAGAAGCCACGTACAGAGAAGGTGGCTGTCACGGCGTGCTGCCACTTACGTGATCCGCGGAGCAAGGAGGAGAGAACCTTGATTTCACTCCTCCATATGCAGTGCTTTGTGTGCAATGTCCAAAGGCCTTCTGCTTCTCTTGAATAACTGTGGCTGACTTCAGAGCTTAACCAGAAAAGAAAGGTGCTATTATGGCTTTTTGTTTAATTTTGTTTGATTATGGTGGTGGTCCTCTATCTTGGGGAAGGCTTGTTCGAACGAAGAGCTACGACAGTAGTTTCAAGCATCTCAACTTTTCTTCTTGTTGATACCATTCTGTATAGAGATTTCAAATAAAAGGCTAGTTTAGTTCATCTTCATATATAAAAATGTTTTTTTGGAGTCCAGGTGTTACCACTTGCTTCTAGGCTTCTTTTTCAGACTTGTATTAACTTCACTTGGGGCTCCTGCAAATCTCTTCCAAAGCTTTAGGCCTGCTTGCTGCACATGGGCCAGTAAATCCGGAGTCATACATGAAAAGATAAAATTACAGTGCTCAGGGTTTTCGTGCTCTCAGGACTTCCTACAGTTTCCTGTGAAACATTCTGGAGTCCATTCATGAGGCTAGCTGTCTCTCTTGGAACAGCAGCATTTGCTTTCCTGTATGAATTTTACTGTAAAGAATTCATTAATTTTGTGAAGCTTTACTACATGCAAAAAGAGTTTTGTCATACAGCCTGATTTGATTATTTGTGTGCTAGTAAGGTCTGCTGGTGATGTAAATCGCAGTTTGTTTGAGGGTGGTCAGACTGATTTATACCAATTGAGGATCTGTATACTCTTGAATATTTACTCACAGAGGTCCTAAATCTGGCCTTCTGCTAATAAAAATTAGAAATCAGCTTCTGCTGAGTTCTGATGCTGTATCAGCATAAAACTTCTATGAAATACCAGAAATTGTATGTCATTGTGTATGGTCAGGTGTCATCATCTGATCGCCATTCTGTTCTAGTGATTAAGAAGCAGAAGCCATTCAATCTGTACATCTAGGTAGAAAGCTAGGTGCTGTATATATTTCTTTTAAAAAAAAAAAAATCCTTTTTTTTCCTTGACTGAGTGCCACATTTTCTCCCCTCCCCTGTATTTTTCAGGACCAGTCCTATGTGTGCAGTTTCAGAGTATTGTTCTGCCTGAAAACCTCTCGCATAGAAAGTTAATTAAGATTTGATATTAACTAGGAAGACTTACACTTTTTTGACAGAGTAAGACGTCGGCCTCTACTCCTGTGTGGTGTAAGGTGATATGTCGGTCAAAGGAATCCTGTGGCAGCCTTGCTTCTCCTTCGTTTGATCCCTTCTGGGCAAGAGCATCTCTGATACAGACTAAAGGTGTCATGGCTGCAACTCAATGACAGGCTATTAATAAGCACCTTTTGGGCAGCTTTCTTGTCACACCTTGGTTGCTCTCTTCTCAAAGCTACTTTGTGATGGAGAAAAAGGTCTGATACATCTGTGCAGTGGTGGTAGTGCCTGTCACCAAGCATAGGGTGGCTTGGAAGGAGTATCTTCATGCTGCCCTAGCGGGCACTGTGCTGCGGCCGCATTGCTGTCAGTCCGTGCGGCAAGTGGCTTAACTGGAACCCAGCTGTTCGTGTAAACTCTGGTCACTGCCAGGGTTACGATACAAACATCTGTTAAGAGCTCTGCTGTGTACACACAAACAGAAAAAGGAAAGTGCCATCCTTAGTGATGATGTTTGTTTCCCATGTGCTGCTTTTGTGATTTAGAGAGAACAGCTGGAGGTGGATATGTGTACATGTGGATATTAAAGAGATTATAGTGATGACCTCCAAGACCATCTCGGCAATCTCCCCCTCAGCCTCACAACAGCGTGCTCTTTTTGCCTTGCCTGGTAGTGCTGCAGGTATTTATTTAGATTCAATGACATAAAGAGCCCTCTGAATGAGTACACTTGCATAACGAATAGGAAAATAGAGCACATGAGATCCACCCTGTATTTTCTTACAGCTCCCCTTTAACCAAACTCCTCAAGTGAAGGTTTGGCAATTGTTCTTCCTCAGCCTTGCCTACAGGAGAACAGTTATCAGCCAGAAAGCTTAATTGCAGGAGTGGGCTCGGCATCCTGCAGAGCCTCCACGGCTTGAAGCCTGTGGGACGGGGATTGGCAGCGCCCTGGTCAGGTCTTGCAGTTGACATTGAGAGAGCAAGGGACCTGGCCTCGGAAGGTCTAACTCTGAGTGTTACAGTAAAGCAGAGGGCTGAAAATTAATGTGCTCATGTTCTTTGCTGATGTTTGTCAGTGATCTAGTATGTAGCCTTAGGGCTTGGGATCCTTTTTTATGACATGAGTGTAAGAACAGTAGCAGCTTCTTGCTTCTAAAGTGTTTTCGCAGTGTTTAATGAGAAGTGTCATGAGTAGCAAAAAGTTTTCAGAGCTTACTGCGAGGTGAGCCGTTCTGCTGAGCTCCTAAACCTCTCTTCCCGTGGACAGTTCGTAGTGCTACAGGTGCTGTTGCTTCTGCTCTGGAATGCCTTCAAAACGTGGCTGGGATATATGAGAATAGAGGGAAAGAAGGAAGATAGAAAATTTCATCTACAAACTTGAGTCTCCTGGGATATTTTTTCTCTGTATTTCTTAAATAAGTCTTAAGCATAAGGTCCCAGCGACTGACAGTTGCCATCAACTGTGCAAAATATCCACTTCTAAAGACATGCTATTAATCAGTCTCATTCCTTTTTTTTCCTGCTTTGACAAGGAGAGACCTGGAACAAGATGAAATTAACTACAAAAAGTGCAGAACTTGTGGGAAGCCTTATGAGAAATCTGTTTTGGAGAGCCCAAATCTTTAAAAAAAGGCACTGCAGCTATAAGCTGCAGTATATTGCCCACTGGAGAGTTTGCTCTTTTTACTTCTCAACACCTGCTTGAATATTGTTTTGTCTGGCAATTTTCCAGCATATTACTTAAAAGAAACAAAAGAAATATTCTTCATGGCAGAAAAGTACAAACTGTCAAGATTGCCTTCATTTTAATGAAATCACCTTTCTTTGCCATGCATTTAGAGCGTGCCCAGAAAAATGATACTCAGAGTTGTTTTTTTGCCACTCCTTACCACTAAAATGGTATTGAAAGCAATGATAGTGGTGATGAGATTTGCCTTTTCCAGAAAGGTGTTCTGAAAGGCGGGTTTGTAAAGGAGACTTAGTGCATAGGAACAGTGGAGAGAGGTCTGAGTAATAATGCGAAGGCTGCGTAGCTGGCTGTGTGTGGTAAGGCTGAAAAACTAAGAGGAGATGCTGATGCTTTCCAACAGCAGGGCCGTGTAATGCTTTGCATGAATATACGTGAGTAGAGGAGGGCTGCTGTGTGCGGCGGTGCTCCATAACCAAGGGATGTGTACTTTTTATTTGGCTAGAAGGAAATAGATTTTGGAATGCATTAAAATCTTTATTTTAATAATGCTTTTGGACACCTGAATGCTGTTTAGGACAGGGTATAAAAAGTTAGTATTAACATTGTCCTATAACTTGTAATTTTAATGAAGGACTTGGTTTACTCCAGGCTTTGCTTATCAGAGTAGTACACTACAGTGTATTTCAGCTCTCAGTTCATAGTTTTAAGTTTAGATCTTGATCCTGCAGCTGAATTATTCATGATATAAATGAATGAGAGTGGTGAAACACTGGAAAAGGTTGCCCAGAGAGATGGTGGAGGCCCCATCCCTGAAGGCATTCTATGATGAAACGTAAGTTCCTTTGGTCCCTGCTGGAGAACAGGCTGAGTGATTTTGGTGTTTTAGAGCTTCTTAACTAATTGTCTTAAAATAACGAGTACTAAAACCAGAAGTTAGAATACTTCTGTGCCATCAATAAATATTTGCATCTCAAATGACAGATCACAACGAGTCAACCCCCTCATGTGTGTGAGTAATGCAAATCATTTCTGTGGAAACAGAGTGCAGCAAACACATGGCTTGTGGTGTGACAATCTGCTGCTCCTCAGTATCTTGACTCCTCTGGTGTTTATTTGGAGCTTAAAGTTTAGGGAGCTAGCTACTCCCCAAATTCTTCCTGTGCTTGCCAGGTAAAAACTGTTAATGGAGAGGCTGAGGACCAGAGGTGGGAATGGGGCAGAGAAGTAGGACTGGAAGGAGCACATGTGTGTTTTCTGGTCTGTGGAAGAGGGGAGTGAGACCAGGGATACAGTGTGAGAGGGGAAAACATGACCATGAAGTATGAATGTGCACCTGGGGGGAACGTGATGTAACCAGGCGTGCCCATGTGTTTGTTCTCTACAGAAACAACGTGCGTTTGCAGCTGTGCCCTTCAGATACTTGTAGATTCAAAGGTGTAGGAGAACACTTGTATCCTAGGAAAGGAAGAGAGTTGGTATACGTGTGATTTGTCTGCCTCAAGTTGTGCATGGGACAGATCTAAAAATTGTTCAGAAGAATTAAAATTGTACTTTTAGGGTTTTTTGTTGTTTTGTTTTGTTTTTTAAAGTAGGCAGTAGAAAGTTACGGTGTTTGTATTGTTGCAATCCCCTCCCACATGGAAGGGTGTAGCGTGCTCGTGTGCCACCTACACCTTCTTGCAGCATCTTTAATGAACAGAGATTAGCAAGTACGAAGAGAGATGCCAGATGGCTGACGGGACCCAAGATGATTTTGGACTTGTATCTCTTTATCTCTGCTGATGGTATCCAAAAATCTTCCATTTGGGAGAGACAGCACCCTTGCTCCTCTTTCCAAATTAAGTCAATAATAACCTTCCAGGTTTGGCTGGAAAATGTAGGTGCTGTTACTTCTGGCAGGTCTTGGTGAGAATTGAATCCTTGTCATTCACCAGAGCCCTGGATGGTGAGTGAGACCAGGACAGCTGAAAGGAAATACAGGATATTTGGGTAAAACTTTCATCAGGATAGCTGATTTTCATCTGCAAAAGTTACAAGCAGTATTAAAATGAGCCAATTTCTGATTGCTCAACTGAGAGCTTCAAGGAGCTGGGTGTGAGATGAGGTGCCATACTGTAGTATGTCAATATAGCCAGGAAGAATGGGAAATCTTGAAGATGGAGAAAATCAGTGAAATTTGAGTCTGATGGGCCTTTTGTGGAGAAATACTGTGCAAAGAGTTCTCTAAGGTGGACTCTAGCCTTTTCTTTGAACTGGAAGGAGCCCATTACAGCTGCCTGCCAAAATCTGCTGTTGACAAACCAAGAATGATAGAAGAATTCTTGATTTCACGATAGAGAGCATTTTCCGTCAGCTAGGCCAGGCATAATTTACATCCTTACGCTATCGCGGTACAAAAAGTACTGCTTAAGTCGTATAGGGGAACTTACAGTGTGCTGCTCTGATGACTCGGTTAGCACTAAAGATTTATTTTATGACACTAAAAGTAATGCCAAATAACTGATCTTGCTTTATGCTATACTGTAAGGGGGAATGTGTGTGCGTGTGAACGTGTGCCTATGTGAGAGAAAACTGGTAATGTTCTCTGGTAACCCAGAACAGCTGTGGCTGCCTGGATCATCTAAAAGCACAGAGTGTTTTCAGCTATTAATTTATAAACTTAGCAGGTGTTTGTTATGGCAAGAACCTAACAAAGGACAGAGCTGGTCTCTGAAAGACTGGTAGTATGTTTTCCCAGTAACTGAGGAAAGAAATCCACAAACTTTTATTTCCCTATTGAGGAATACTTATTTCATAAGGGCGGTTTTCTATTAAGTTTCCAATGAGAATATTAACTATAAGATGTTTTAATGATCTAACAGAAGGAATTCTAATAATGGAAAAAGTTTCTTTCTTAATATAATTTGACTGTTCTTGAGAGCTGCTGATGAATTGTATAGAACAGTGATTTGGGTAGCTTTTTAAATAAATTAAGGAAAACGTAATTTCCAACGTGGTTTTTGAGTACACTATAATATCAGTTGGTAGTTAAAAGTAAAAATAAACTGTTTCACATAGAAAGCAAATCTAGTTGAGAATTGCCATTCTGCTACACATCCTTGAAGAACAATGTCCGTTTCTGATCGGGGGACAAGATATGATACTTCTGCAAATGAAGCTGATCAATTTATTGTACAACTAATCTGCTGGAAAGGATGGAGAAAAAAACCCT
The DNA here is from genome assembly GCF_000703405.1 of Apaloderma vittatum. Taxonomy (NCBI): domain Eukaryota; kingdom Metazoa; phylum Chordata; class Aves; order Trogoniformes; family Trogonidae; genus Apaloderma; species Apaloderma vittatum. The sequence goes on along the minus strand of NW_009732542.1, from coordinate 117,746 downwards.
TTTGACCCTTTTGAATCTCAGACTCTGTTTCTCATTCTGGGGCAGTATTTAAAAAAATGAAAGAAAAATAAAAGGAGTATTGATTGTTTAGGTAAATACAGGCATTCTATCTGACCTGTGTTAAATGTTTCAAATTATTAAAAAAGAAAGAGATCTATATTAGACCATCATGCATGAGCACTGCTCAAGAAGAAGGATTGATCATTAAGGTACAGATTTCAAAACCGACTATTGACTTTGCTTGGAGTGAGTCAAAGTATGCTGGATGCTGCTACCTGATGGTGTAGTGGTTCTGGAATGTTTTTAGCATGGCAGTTTTCTCTGAAGTGCTTATTTTCCCCACTGTCCAGCTCCTTATATCCACCTCAGTAATTCCAGCACTGCCGTTTCTTTACTTATCTTCTGATCCAGTAGGCATAAGGCAGAGCCTGTTAGGTTGCATTTTGCATCTCATTTGGTCCAGACTCCAGGTGTCCTCCTGGGTTCGGGTCGACGATGCCTCCTGTCTCTTAATGTGTCACTGTCAAAAACCCAAATGAAACAAACAAAAACCAACCAACCAACCAGAAAGAAACCCCCAAACCTTTTTCTCAGGATTTCCACAGCTGTTTATCTAAGGTACTGAGGCTGTAGTTGTTTATGGCCTGCTGAGTTAAGGGTGAAAAACTATCCAAGACTCTGGAAGTTCAATAGTGCATAGATAAGCGGCAGCTCAGAAACAAAGGCCAGATGGAGCTGATTTAGATGAGTTTCATGTAGCATAGCCTTGGCTTCAAAGGAATTTAGCCAAAGGCAGGAAGGGTAAATGTAAAGATACGTCAAAGACAGGCTCCCCCTGCACGTTGCTGAATTGAGGATGCATTCTATGTAGTGTGCTCCTCAGCTGAATACTGTGCTCCAAATCGCTTTTCCAGGTGGTCTGAGATAGTTCTGCATTTACTGGTGAGAGAAAAAGGTGTTAGTAGTAGAACAGAAACTCCACTGTGTGCGTGTGCGGAAAGAGAAATTTCAACGATTTCCATTAATTCAAGCTAAAATGACTTGAGACTGATTGTATATTTTGCCAGCCAGACGTGCAAGTGTCACATTTCACAGTGGCTTTTATTTTCCATCAAAGCAAACGAATGACACAGTCCTGCTTAGCAGCAGCACCCTGCCCCTTGCCCCCAGCACTCCTTTGTTGCCCCTGAAGCCCCTCGGCTGCCTGTGAGCAGGGTATCCCAGTGCTCTGCGCAGAGGAGGCGGCACCGCAAGCGGTCACTGTCCCCACGCTGTTAGTGGGGGTGCCCGCTGTTAAGAACCTGGGCTGGACCCCCCCCAGCCCGTGGGCCATGCCAGCACTCCCCAGCCTTCAGCTGGCAGCGTGACGTCCTGTGGCGCTCAGCCCTGGGCAGGTTGCGGTGTGTGGCTGTCAAACCAGTTGGGTTGGCCATTGCTGCAGGAAGCCAGGAAGCTGATTTCTTTGCCTTCTTGCAGTAACTTGTCAGGCAGCATATTGTGTGTGGTGGAAATGGAGTTCAAGAGTGATTTGTTTTAGTATTTGGCTGAATTGCATATCACCCTCCTTTTTTTTTAAAATGATGAAACAGTGCGAATGCCTTCTGTTTGTGCAACAGGAGAGAAATGAATAAAAATTAATAAGTTGCAATTGGACTGACTTGGTCTCTGCATTTTATGAAAATTTAAAAAACACCTAATGTCTTTGTGACAGTGAATATATGAATTGCAGTTTGTGAGTTCTTTTTTTCCTAAAATATAATTATTTAAAGCATACACAGAGTGACTAGTAGATATAAAAGTTAGTATTAGAATTACTCTTTGCAAGTCTAGTGTCAAAATGGAGATATTTATGAGGTTTCTAAAACTGTTCTCTCATGAAGCTGTAGAAAATACACTAGCAAGATGTCATTAAAAGCAGCAGATGCTATAGTGATTTTGCTGCGAGCACAGCAAAAGCGAAAGCAGAGCAGTTCCTCTATTTTTGCTTCTTTCTAGCCTATCTTTGCCTCTTACCCCCCTCCCTCTCTTTTTATTTTTAACATGCGTCGTTGCTCTGCTGCTAATGGACCCTCGTAGCTTTGAGTACACACGCTCTAGGATTAGGATTTGTGAATTGGAAAGACTGTAATGATTTAATTTTTCCCCCTTCCGTCTGTAGTTGCATAGATGGCCCCCTCAAGATGTACGAGGCGGAAGTAATTTGAGACCTGCATGACAGGTCTGCTGCGTTCTCATTAATTGATTTCTCCAATAACTACTGAAAGCGAAAGGGGAGGGGGGCTGGGGAGGAACAGCAGTGAGGCTGACTAGCAGATTTGACCTAGTTTTTTCAATCCGCATGGCTCTGCAGGCAGATTCAGTTATAAATCTGTCTCTTTAGAAGAGCTTTTATTTATTTATTCTTGTTCCCTGTGTCAACAGCTACATTCATTTTGAATGTTAGCGTTTGGTCAGTTAAAATGGAAAATTTTGTCATCATTGTGTGGTGTCATGGAAATGTGCATGTATGGTGAAGAAATAAGGGAAGGCAGCTACTTTTGCCTGATTGCTGTGAGGTTTTCTACTTTCTGCCCTGCCCTTCTGTCCTTCTCCTTTCTGTGTATTTGATAGCTGTGTGACATTATGTTCTTGGTTTTTTGTCCTGCCTGAAAAATTACAAAGTATTCAAAATAAAATTGTTCTTCACTTTGTGCAGGAGTTGTTGTAATGCTTCTTTGCACACAAAGATAAACAAGGCTGAAAGACTGTTTTGATTTTTTTAAGTTTTTTGATACCACCTCTAAGCTAATCCTTTTGCCTTCTTATTTGTATTTATGTCCAGTGGTCCTGGCCTTTGCTTGGTTTGCTTGTTTGTTTTTCTTCCCTTATGTAGCAGTGAAGGACCAGGGATTAGTATTAAATACCATAACAGCATGGGGATTCATGACAGGGTGATGACCAGTGCTTTGACCCTCCAGATGCTCTGGATAAGTGCTACAACAGGCATCTGAAGGGCAATATTTAGCTGAAGAGTAGGTATATGTGTAATGTTTGTTTTCTGATGTTTGATCATGGAGAGGTTTCCTTCTAGAGCCATGCTTTAACTGAAATGCAGGGCTCTGTCACGGACTGACAAGAGTTTTACCTGTTCTGCATTCTTTAATAACTGGTTTTGTTCTTGAACCGCTTGCCTCTGCTACAGGAGAACCATACCCAGCTGAAAGCCAGGGAACTGACTTCTGTTTCTGAAGCTGCTCCAGGATGTAGCTGGAATTGCATCAGGAGACTGCATAAACCCACCCTGGCTGGTTACACCCTGGCTTTCTACACCCCTGGGCCTGAGGCTCTTCATTATGCCATAGGCAGCGGTGCTGGAGCGCAGCTTCATGCAGCTTTGCGGTTTCTCAGTGTTTGCTGGTGATCTCTGCTCCCTTATGGCACTGGCTGTGGCTTCAGTGTTCGTTCTTGCCAGCTGGAGAGACTCTTGAAGAAGGCCAGAGTTTCTAGCTCTCACTTGGCAAGGAAGGGGCCCATAGTGAGGGGAAGGAGCAAAGCAAAGGTGGTGCTTTGACCAGGAGAGGTTCCGTAGGCTTCATGGGAACTACGCAGAGGCTGTCTCTCTCCTTAGCTGGCTCGTATGTGACAGCCAACAATATTCGCCTACTTTAAGCCATGAAAAGGATAGTTTTATGCTGCTGTGGCCTGGGTTTAACAGCATTCCACATCACTCTCTTTTTCCATCCCTCTTTGGTCTTTCAAGTGCTTCTCTCTGGAGCTGCAAATGTATCCCCTTACGTAGAAGTGAATCTTTCAGTGAAGTAAGCTCATCACCATTTCCTCTTCTAAAGTAAAATTTGCGATTATGCCGCAGTTCTGGGTATTCTAAGGACTGTTGCTTTTCTTTTTGTTCCTGGCTGTAGGTGTAGAGGCAATAATCGCACTCTTTGGGAGCCAGTGTCAGTAGCATTTCTCTAGAGGACCGTGACTGATGTGCATGTCAAGAAAATGACTGTGAGCCCAGGAGCTGAAAGGAGGTGCCTGCTTGTAGGAGCTGCTCTGAGTATCCTTCTGAGGCATTCTATCTGCTCACCCAACACTTCCAGTCCCACTCTTAAGTGAGCTGCAGTCTTGAGCTGTGATACTTCTTCGTGTATGTTGGATATAGATGTCATGTCTAATTTGTTCTCAAGAGAAGGCAGAGTTTGATCTATAATTCTTTGTAAAGTTGGTAATTGTCAAGCACTGTCAATGCTTGCAAAGCCTTACCGCAGTTGAAGCACTGTGCAGGTGTGTACCTGCTGTGCATGTTGGCTGGTTTAGAGCGTATGCAACAGGGGAGCACGAGGGTCTGAGCGGCGCGCTGGCCCAGTGTATACGGTGGGCTACAGACGCTCGTATTTGCCAGGGCAAACAAGCTGTATGGCTAAGTCTTCTAAGTGAGTCCTGCAGCAATTCCTGCCCAGGTATTTCCTCACCCTGTTCCATCTCCTTCCTCCTCCTGCCAAGCGTACAGCACTCCACGGTTCAAGTACAGCAATATTACACATGGCTAATTTCAGGCCCAGCTGGGTGAGAGACTGGCTGTCGCTTCGTCTGAGCTGGCGGACCAGTGCGCTAGATACCGTGCTACGTGGCTTCTGTGCTTTTTCCACTGAGCTGCCTCGTAACTCTTCATGCACATCAGAATGCTCGGTTTACTGCACTACCTGGAGCAATATTACAATGTGACAGTGTCAGACTCCCTCAAATACCCACTTGCCCAAATATTTATTAATTTTTTTTTAAACTCTCTGCTGGTAGAGGTGGACAGTTAGATACCAAACTAGGAGGGAATCACGTTTCGATCAGATGTCCTTTGTGGGGTCATTTGAAGTTGTAGTGTGTGCGTTGCTGACAAAAATGTTGTAATGAGCTAAAAGACAATAGGATTGTAACAGTTTCTTGTGCCTTTGGGTATACAGAATACACTTGCTTATGGATTCAAGGTATAAACGATTAACAAACACCCAAGGTATGAGTTTACTTCTTTTCTTCGTGCTGCAGCGCTTTCCATTGCTCTCAGAACTGGTGTGCCAGCGCTTTTTCTGTGAGGTGCGTTCCTGTGACTGGCCGGTAGCCACACGTGCAGCTCACAAACGCGTTGTGCCACAGGGCTCCCTGCCTTCTCTGCCATTGCTGGCTGCAGCAGCCCAGGGAGTTGTTTCCAAAGTGGCATTTGGGTGATCGGCTAGCAAATCCTATTATTTGTTAATAGGATTTGTTCTTGCACTGCTTTGTCCGATCACTAATTGTTTATTGCGCGTTAGGAGTACGATGAGATGCCTGTCAGCTGTGGTATGAGCGTTTTGTGTGCCAAGCTCATTGTTTGCCTGTGATGGTGGGTTTTGCTTTGGGAAAGCCTCAATATGGAGGGCAAAAAACAAAGGCTCTGCGTTTCAAACACTGCAATATATCCTACACTCTGGTAGACACTGGTTTCCCCAGCTCCCAGATAGGTACTGGGGCACACAGAGGGTCAGTACACTCCTCTGGAGGGCTGTGTGCTCTGAGCCTGTGGATGTAGAGCTGCTTTCCAGATTGCCTCTCTGCCTTTCTCAAAGAGTGCCCTGCTGAGGCAGCAATCAAACAGGAAAGTGTTAAGAAAATTTAGAAATTATTTGAAATAGAATAGAAAGATGAAAGTGAAAAACGTACAAGAAAGCTTGGGAGCTAGTGAGAACTAGTTGCTTTTTTTCTTTGTTGAATGTTTTGACCAGTCTGGATGATATTTAATGATCATACAATGCAGGTAGAAACTACCTCTCAAAAGAGGTCTGCCTGAGCTGATTTTTGAGATTTCAGGTGTGAGCATTAGAAGGTGTTTTTACAAATCTTTTGCTGAAATAATTCTTTCTGAAAAACTAATTAATAATAATTAGTTTGAATTATACTTGTCCTAATAATGCCTTTTTTCAGAAGAGAATACTTATTAAGAAATACTAAAGTCAGATTTCCAAAGCAGAATCTGTCTGTGGTCCTGTGATGGCTCAACTTTGGCTTCTACAGATCTCACACTCAGGTTTGCTCATGTCTCGGTTTAGCAGTGCTGTGCTGATGGAGTGAACTGAATCAGTGACTTGAAACTCAGTGCTTTTCTGGGGAGGTCGGCACAGATAGTCTTCAGTTTCTCAAAGCTGTAATTTGCTGGTTCTGTGGCTGCATTAAAGGTGTCAGGATGGGATGGTTATGGGTGAGGAAGTCTGAGTGGTTTGCTCAGGGTGCTGTGCCTGGGCACGTGGGAAGGGTTGGAGGGAGCCTGCCCTGTCCCAGCTTACTTGGATCCAGCTGGAAAGTCGAGATGCAATTTTTGAACAGTCTTTATCTTCTTAAGTAATCTCAATTTAAGGATAAAATAGGAAAAAAAATTTGTTGTGTAGTTTAGCTAAATACTTCTTCAGAAATAGGTTTCCTGAATCGCTACATGTATCTGTTATCTTTTTGCATTGGAAGCTAATTAGAACTAAACCGAGGAGCTGCATTTCTGTACCAGTTAGGAACAGGGTTTTGTTCTCCATTTGTGCAGTGTCTGAAGAGCAATAAGGCTCTAATTCATGTGATTGAGTAGTCAGACAATATGCTGAAGTTTGATTGTGTATACACACATATATAGGACATATACAGAAATCCATAAATGTATGTGCCATTACATAGGCCTTACATATGTATGTGAGTTTCTGTGTACATAGATACATGTGCTCACACACATAAAAAATAGAATGAATGAATACCGTTGTGATCATCTTGTGTGACTAATACCTGCCAGCCAGGACGAAAATTGGTTCATCTTGAAATCGTCAAAAGGTTCTGATGGTTTTGTGACTTAGCTCTTGGAACAAAAGATTAACCTCCAAGTCAAACCAACCATCCCTATTTCAAGTACTTACAGAAATACAACCGTCCTACTGTGTGGTATCCATAACCTGTTCCCTCTTCAGAGGGAACACTTTTCACCAGATTTAGTGTGAGCTTTCATCCTGGAGCAGGAAAGTTCCTGAAACACACTCTACCTCCTGATGTAGGGAGAAACAGGATGTGCACCAGAGGTGCTGGTTTCTCTGCAGGAGTGAGGCACATACTTCAGTGTCGTATGGTGTGACAGCCCACCTGCCGTGGAGGTGGCAAACTCCTGAGAGGACAAAGGGGAAGCTTACAAATATTTAAGTACTTTGTGGTATGTCCTCTTCTTGCAAGACCTGAGGTCTGTGCCTCTCCCAGGAAGTGTGATGGTGGTGTTTGGGAGCAGAGCGTGTCCGTAAATGGTGCAGGCAGCCTGGGGCGTTTGCTCAAGCAAACGCACACCTGTAGCAGGTAGGTGGAGGTTTGGGTACTGCCAGTCATGCAGCACCTGCCTGTGCTCAAGCAGTAGTTGCAGAAACAATAAGGGAAGGTAGTAGGGCTGGATCCTTGAGCCACATAGTCAGTGAAACCTTTTGAGAGCTTAATTTCAGTTTTAAATGTTCTATTGAATGTAAAGCATCTTCTGTCTTCTCTCCTTTGAAAAAACGCATGCTAACTCGACGTAACTTGATGAGTTCCTGTCCTAGGTGAACAGTATAAATTTCTCAACATTTCAGACACCTTTTAATATTCTCCAGGAAGGCATTGCTGAAGTGTCCAGTTCTGTTCTGTGACTTGCTACAGTCCTTGGTAATAGCATCAGAGGAACTGGCTGTTGTTAGAATGATCATTAGGGATTTTTAACGACACAGATCAGAGAAAGGAAAATAAATTAGAATGTAAGAGGACGTTGATGAGAGAGGACGTTAATGGCCAGGCTAAGAACTACTGTGATGGAACCTGGAGGAGTAGCATTGGCTTTCCCGTGAGTAGAGTTATATAGTTGATCAGAATGATTGCTGAGGCTTTTACTCCTTTAGACAGTTGCTCTGAGCCACTTAGCAGCTTTTGGGTCGTGTCCAAGTGGAACATAACTGCAACATTTTTTTTGCATCTTGGAAGTTGCCTTGGTGGAGGAAAGAGCTGCATTAAGAGCGTGTGATGTTTGTGCCAAAAGGCTAGTCGGTGATGGACCTTGGCTATGGCTTTAGTGTAGATACAGGTATTACTCACAATTTGGTTTTTTGTATTTATGGGGATTTTTTTTCATTTTTTTTCCCCCCCTTGCTCACATACTGAGAATGTGACCGAAGTAAAAGATAAAGTAATGCTTCAGGGCATGTTGAGTTAGAAAAGAGTCATTGTATTAGTGTGACCTACTGTGATTTAAAACTAAATCATTGATCTTCCTTTTATATCTGTGCTTTCGTCCTGCCCTTTTCTCTATCCAGTGTTGAATCCCATTTCAGCCACGTGTCTTTTCACATGTAGATGTTTTATGCCTGGCTCTACACTTTGGTTGTCACAGACCTGCTGAAAGGACATATCAGCTCTGTATTTTAAGAGGTGGCAGAGGGGAGTAGGAGACGAATCTGTAGGTTCAGGAGTGGCACAGAAATGGTGCATTGGGATTGACTGTTCAGTTTTACCCAGTGCAAGAAGTAAAGGTCCAGAAATGAAACTGGTGAGTGACAAGTTCGAAACAAGGGAAATGGTAGTCTTCACAGTCTAGATTTGCTCTGGGGAGCTCTGCCACAGAAGGTTGAAAGTTGACGTGGGCTCAGCAAACTACTAGTGCAGCTTGTAGAAGGAAGGGCAGCTCTTAGGGGACTGCTGCGTGCAACGTTGCTTTTTTCAGTCTTGAAAGTCCCTAAGCTGCAGCTTTTTAAGAGTTGGAAGAGTATTTTTATCTCCACTGGCCTTTAGCAGTGGGCTAGAATTTTGGAGACCTGAATTTTACCACTGACCTTGGCCTGTGTATCCTGATTTTACTGTGTGCAGAAAGGGCGAGAGTGATACCTTCAGCATTGTTTCCTCCAGACCTACAGCCTCGGGGTGCTGGTGGAGGGCGCTGAAAAGGAGGCACAGGGTGTCAGAGGTGGGGGGGCTAGAGTGCATCTCCCTCTGCTTTCCCTTCTCCCTCTGCCTCATCTCTGCTTGGAAAGTTACAGAGTGACTAAACTCTTTATTTTTAGATATTCCAAACAAAGAAAGCATTAGACAGCTGGCTGCAAAAATATTTATTTGTGACCTTTCTTTGCATTTGTGTAGTTCTTATTGCTGTTCTGGAGAGAGCATGCAGTTCCTCCCCTCTGCAGCTCTTCGATTGTACAGAGTTTCAGGAGAAACTGAAAAGCTCATGACATGATGCACGCATATATTAAAAATAAGTAAATTGCCTCAGTGTTTGGAAAACATGGCTACTTCTGTTTGTAAGCGGCTGGCCTGGTTTGTGCCCCATTTTCACAGTGACAGCACAGCTGGTAGAGGCTGCGCTGGGCTGTTCCCCTATCGGTGGCAGTCAGGCTTGTTGGGAACTAACCTACAGCTTGAGATAGACTCCTCCCTAACCTTTTTGCTTATGAGAGAAAGGATTAAATAGGTTTACCGTTGAGTGAGGCAAAAGGGTTTAGCGGTATGTGTGAGCAGGGGCTGTAATGGGGCTGTGATCCGTGGGGTCTGGTCTGCAGCTTGTGATGGGAGCTCGTGGGTGTGCAAAGGTGGCTCAAGCCAAACAGATGTTACTGGCTGTGGTTTTTGTGATTGAAACAAAGTCTCAGGACAAATGGGGCATTTTTGACTTTGCACGGGAAGATGTGACTTCTAGGTGTGTATGTTCAGTCTGAAAAAAAAAAAGAAGAAAGGACAAGGTAAATGTGAGAAATCCAGCTGCAAAAAAGAAACAGTGTTAGAGTAATTGGATGGTATAGATCACTCATCAGTCGTGTTCCTTAAGAGTAACTCTGTAGGAGAAAGCATTTCATAATACTGCTGTTGAGTGATGAGGATAATATGTGTTATTTACTTAACATGGTGTATGTTGTTAGCTCTGCCCTGACTGGTAAGCTCACAAGCTGTAGTACAGCTATTAAATCTTTCTTTTTTGTGTTTTTTTTTTTTTTGTGTTGAGTTTTTTTTCAATCACAGCTACCCTTCACAGACTGTTGGGTAAAGTGAAACTTTGTTATATGAAGTTACTCTTGAATGGAAGCCCTTGAGTCCCTTATTGTCCCCAAGTGTATTACTGTGACAAAATTTTCTTCTCTAAAGCTGATCTGTTTAAAACCATTTTTCATTTATATAACATCCAAAGTATGAAAAACCACTTGATGCTGAATGCTGTTTTGCTAGACCAATATGCAAAATTTTTAGGGCACTTTTTTTCCCAGCTGAAAATTTACGAAAACCTTTCTGAAGGTGAAGCATTGTTCTTGCGAGTGGAGATGGAGCAACTAATATGTGCATGTGTTACTACTCCTGTTGCATCAAGGGGTTACAGGTGTGATGCCATTTTTTAGCTTGCCTTTTATATCCATCTTTGCTATATTAGCAGAAAGAATGCTTTCTGTCAAAAGTTGGAACACGGCGTGGGAGTGGTGTTGTACCGCTGCAGGGGCTGTGGCCTTTCTTGAGTGCCAGCAGCTGGTACCCAGAGGGGTACCTGGCAGGTGGAGTAAGCCCCGTAGAGCCGACGCATAGCAGTGCTTTGGCTTTGGCCATCACTGGCTTCTGGGACCCTGTCTGTGCTAGATCCTCACAAATACCTGCATTCAGTAAAGTACTGGATTGCACGTCCTTCTTTTAGATCGGCAGTTTCTCACTCCCCATGACTGGTTCCACCAGCCCTCAGTACACTGCAGGCTGCTGCCAGCCATGCTCCTGGAGATCCAAGTATTGCAATAGATGCATTTTCTCCTGCCAAGGTACTTTGATTTTTGTTATGAGGGATTTTCTGCTGCCGGTGTACTTTTTTTTGTTGTTGTGAGGAATGAGCAATGTCCGTTGTTAGGGAGGATTTCAAATAGCTTCCCAACTCTGTGATTGAGAAGTAACAGAATGCTGGTGATTGATGTGTAGTTGGTTTTCTTTTCTTTTCTTTGGGTAGTTTTGTGGGGTTTTTAAAGCCTCAGAATATTTCCCAGAAATGCTTAGACCAAAACCATGTTTCCTTGTTGGAAATGTTTTACATACCAAAATATTAGCAAGAAGCTTTCAAAACCTTGAAAAAACAAACCTCAAACCCCAAAGTACTAATTTTCCAGCAGTCTTTTTTCCCCCCTCTAGTGAGTGTGAATGCTGTCTATTCATTTGAGCCAAAGAAAGACAAAACCTCACTAATTCAGTAAGCTGAATTCTCTCACAAGCTGCTTAGCTTTTATTTTATAGAAACACATGTGAGTTCCACAGCACAGTGCTTAGTCTGTGTAATTCGCTGGGAGGTATGGGATAATGATGCTGGTGTGGAAATACCAGCTAGTGCATCTCTAACAAGAGGAGAAGGGAGAGCACTGGAGTTTTCAGACGAAAGGCAGAGGCACAGGTGTGCTTTTCTGAAGGCAGTTCAGAAGGGTTGGAAATAGGTCCCCCTGAAGGGGTTGGATCTGAGCTCCCTGGTGCCCTCGGAGGCAGCACTTGTGATGCTCAGCAGCAAGTCACCTGCCAGGCCCTTGCTCATGTCCCAAGTCACGTGTTGGGCTTCTTGCTTGGGCAGGCAGGTTCTTACCTTTGAAAAGGTTTCATTGTGGGAGTTGTACCCGTTTCCCAGCACACCCAACAAACTGTGAAGTTAATTTTTCTTTATAGCTACTGATGAGGTTAACTGGATTACACGTCTGTGCTTCAGACATGGTCTCCTGGTGGGTCTTCTGTAGCAGAAAGTGTTGGGAAACATAAAGCCGGAATCAGTGCTGGGATGCATATAGTGAAGTGACTACCCTGCTTATCGACTGAATTTATCCTGGGGCTATTAAGATTTTTCTGCCTTTTTTTTTTGTTGTTGTTGTTAGTGGTACAAGTAACTTCTGAGTTAATAGGTCAGCTGCACAAAAATAACAAAACAAATTCAGCAATTGTTTTTTTTTGTGTTGTGGCAGTAAATCTGTTGAGTGTCTGCTTAGAAACAAGCCTCTTCTGCTTTCACTCATCCTTGTAGCTAGAGCAAATTTAGATTGTTTCTGTTTAAAACTAGCAAGCAATGCCCAAGTTAGACCATTTTAATCATAAATCCCTGGAACAATCTGTTTAGAGAGCATGAAGTAGGTGAGCTGGGAAAATTTGTTCTGCATCAGTCTTTCAAAAAGGGAGCCAGACTCTTCAAAACAGATTTGGGTAGCTCTTTAGCACAGAAAGGAGTTTTTTCTGGTTATAACTGTGTTCTTTGTTATTTGTAAATGTGCTGATAAAAAGCTGTGACATGCAATGGACATATTTAATTTGCAAGAATAGGTTGGTGGGGATTTTTTTTGCGATGAAGTGAGGGTTTTCTTTGTTTGTTATGGAGCTCACAGTTGGCTGGTGTTAGCAGCATGTTCTGTGCAAGCACCGCTTGAACTCTGCCTGTATCCAAGTGAGAGTTTTTACCACATTCAAAGAGATGCTGTATATGTGTAATTGGAGTATTCCACGTAGAGTTCGTTATACTTGGAGACAACTCAGAGCTGCTCTGCACACTTCACATTCACTGAAGTTTTCTCAAATTTCTCCATGTAGATGCATCCTCAGCAAAGGAAGGGGAGATACTTCATTTGATTACTTGCCAGTGCTTGTATCTTTGTCCAGGTGAAATGCTAAAGCAGAAATGCATGTTCTCAGTGTTTTTGGGGTCTTTGTAGCTAGAGTTTTGCCTGATGGCTTCATGAAATTTTTAATCTGTTAGCGCAGACTCTGTAGGAGCAGTCTCCAGGATGACTTTATGCAGATGGTTTGTGTCAGGCTGAGGTGCCTTCCCAGAAGGTAGATTGTTGGTCAAAGGATGGATGAGCTCCTTCAGTTCTGGGCTGTAGTCAGAGGCCATTAGTCCTGCCTGTTGGTCCATAATATGACCTACATTTGATAAAAATGAAAGAGAAGAAGGAATAGTTCAAGCTGCGATCGACATGCATTTTTTTAAAAAGTGTGAAATGTGCACTAGCGTAGCGTTTCTCTCTTGCACTGATGAAGCTTTACGAGTGGGCTTCCATACTGAAGTTGGCCACAAAATAAAGTTGTGCAAGGGAGGGAAGAAGCTTCCTGTGCTTGAAACACGTCCAGGAAAAAAGCTTTTCTAATTTATGGGAAGGTGATTTTATAGAGCCTGATAGCCTTTAAAATGCGTTACACCTAGGTAGAAAAATTCACAGCTTCAACAAGACTCAGGAGGAACAAGGAGGTTGATGCAAGACTACGTAAGAGTGATAGAGCAGAAACTGAAACAAATCAGCCTTTGCTTGCAATCCTCAGGAGAGGTCTCAAGGTCAAGGAGGAGACAAGTCACTTGTCTTGGTGCATGTAGTTTGAAAACTTTGTATAAAAAATTTAACAGATTTCAGAAACCTTCTTGACACAGAACATTTAAAAGGTATTGCATGTGAATGGCAGGACAGCTTATGAAATCTGATAGGGAAGTCCATAAATTAAAAAATAAAACGCCCTAAGTTTATTTTGTCGGCAGTTATTCTTGGGTTTGGGGCCTAGTAAGACTTCTTGCAGACTCCTCTATCCCCTGTGATGGTGACTTACATTAGGTGTACCGGTTTAAAATGCAGAAGTATAAAACACCCTTTTTGATCTACATCAAAGAACCTTGTCTTAACTTAGGTTCTCTTAAATGGATAATCTTGTCCTTATCCTTTTGTAAAAGTCATTAGTTCAGTAGCTTTTATTGCGGATTGTATTAGGACAGTATAGTAACATGAAGGACCAGATAGTAAATTGTTATCATGCCACAGTAGGGGGCAGAAAAAAGATCTGTAGCAGACGTTTTTGTTCATTCGGTCTGTTGTTTCTCAATTCCTGGGCCCCTTTCTTATCAGCTCGTGGGGTTTGAGAGAGGCGAGAGAGGAGTTGTGGTGCTTGGTGTGGTGATTTTTGTTGTGGGTGGTTTTTTTGTTGATTTTTTCTTTTACATTTTTATCTCAGTAAAAATGGAGAAAGGTTTGTGATTTTTAATTTCTGGATTCTTGCTGTCTTGTTCTAGAGACAATTTTAGTGAAATGAAGTGAGTTTCTAAATAAAGCAGAAACATTTGACAAATAAGCATTGCAAAATAGTACAATTATATCACTTCAAAGGGCATGGGAAGGAATCCAAACCTGCTTTGAACTGGTTAACATGTATCACTCACCAGCTAACATTGTCAGTTATTTTCAGACTGATATTTCTTAAACTGAAGGTTTAGAACAAGCTATTGAGTATTTTTATATCTCCCTATTCAGTTAAAAAAACAAAAAGCATGTTTAATTACATGTATCAAATATTCAATAGTCCTGTTAGCTTAATGGAGTGTTTGGGGGATTTTTTTTGGCTCTGTTTGGAAAGCCTTGATTCTTGCAGACCTTTTAGGCTGTGTGAAAGAAAATGGTAATCTCTTTTTAGCTGTGATGGCGTGAGACTCTTCAAAGCTGTTGAGAAACTGTCAGGCATGGATTGCTAAAGGGCAGCCACTGTGGTCAGCTCAGAAGTGGCCCTCGACCTGCTGCTACAGAACCATTACATTCCCGTGCTATAGGAGGGCCCTACGGGCACGTTTCCAGTGCCCCAGGTGATTAAAGAGTTGCTGTATCTTTGCCCTGAATCTAAGTCAGAAACTAAGACTACATGTCACAAGTAGGGATGTTTGATTTATAGTCAAATCCAGAGAACCACGAAAAGAAAAGTTTCCTTTTACTCTTCTCCTTAAAAAAAAATTCGCTTATTGCAAATTTTGCTAGTGAGCATCAGCCTTCAGGAATTACGGAGGTCAATGCTAACATTTCTATTTAATTCTTATATTAAAATGATGCAATTTTTCAAGACGAAAAACAGTAAACTAAAAAGGTTACATGGTGATTAATTAGTAACGTTCAAATAGCCAGTGAAGGAGAACAGAAAGAGCTCTGTGAGGGGCATTTTCCTTACTCTTTATTAGAGGCAGTTTTTACCGGTGCTGCTGCAGTTATTTTTCCAGATGATGTGCCCAGGATGGTTTGTGCTCATTGCGGATCTGACTTGAGAAGAGAAAACTGAATCTGAAGAGAAACTTCTGCAGGGTGTGGCGTGTGCAGGCAGTGGAACCAGCGTATTTTTAAGCTGTGATTTTACGGGTGTGAGGAATTAGATGTTTAGTGTGGAGCGGTGGGAATGGCTTCGGAAGAGTCTCTGGGCTTGGGGTTTTGTTTTCACTGGGGTTGATGGCCGGGTGCCTTCTTCCTCTCCTACGCTGCACTGTGCCTGTTGCCAAAGAGCAAGTGGCGCCCAACTGGCATTTAGCTTCCTCCAGCAGCACAAAGTTAATTTTTAGTTGTGTTTTATGTTGTTTTTTTCACTTGTCCTTCTTGTACTTATTCATCTGTTGTAATCGCGGCTGTCTTTGTCTAGTTGGCATTTGTTAAAGGGCAAGTGAGAAACCCCCAGTGGTACTTGTTCTTGGTCAAATGTCCGTACTTCTGGTGAAATGGTGCTTCTTTTTATGCTCTGGAGGAGGTGGTGGATTGTTTTTCAAAGGGTTTCTGGCCCCTTTGTAGGAAAGAACTAAATCTCTGAGTTTGGGGTGGAGTTCGAGGCCTTGCTGCCGCTGTTGTAAATTTGAGAAGAACAGGCAGGATCCAAAACGCAAACCAGCACCTGCCTTCAGGGGGGGTACAGGGCGGAAATGCTTTTCGGCTTCAGGCAGAGAGGGAGGTGTTTGTGGGCATGCAAGGGCTGAGTGCTTTCCACTCCGGTGCGCTGCCATAACCCACGGGATCTGAACTGCCTGGCTGTGGGCTTTTTTGTGGTTTGGTTTTGCTTTTAAATGTGGCTTTAGACCCTGAGGATGCTGCCTTTAAAAAGGTTCTTGAATTCTGAGTTTCATTCCCTCGTTTATGTTGGTCTTTCCTTTCTAGTTCCAGAATAGATGGTGCTGCATCTGGCAAAAAATGCTTGTCCTTTAATTTCTGTGCAGTTCAATACCAGCTTTTCAATTCAGCTCTACTGGAATCGATTGAAAAAGAGATATTAATGTGGTGTTTATTCAGATTTACATGTTTTAAAGAGAAAAGCTGGCAATGCAATCACTTCTGCTCTCCTTACTCTTTCACAATAGTTCTTCCCTCTTTATTACAGTGCCTTACGCCATAGATAGCCCCGTGGGTTTCAGTAACACTGCTTAGGGAATTGAATACCACAGCACTAGCTGAAATGTTAGAAACAAACAGTGCTTTTAAAAAGTGCAGCATTTGGCAAAATGCTTATAGTTTGTACATGTATCAAACATTAATTGTTTTGTTTATTTATGAATCACTTTAAATTATTATTATTGGTGAGAATAAGGCTGGTGCTTTTTATGGTACCTGGTGTCACATTTGGGATCCTATTGATTAAATTCTACACAACCTTGAAAAACAATTTTTATACTGCCAAATATAGCTTGAATTTGTTAAGGTTTTTTATGAAAAGTATCTCTCAAATTTTATCAGTTCCACCAGGGGCAATCACATGGACTTGCCTTGTGCACACTTGAATTAGTGATGAGACCTGCTCGATATTGCAGGCACATGTAAAGTGTTTCTGTTAAAATTGCTTTATTTCCCTTGAGTGTCTTAATAGGAATTAAAAAGCCCTGAAGGGGATTTTTTTTTATAAGTTTTTTTTCAAAAGTGGAGAAAGACTACAAGAGCATATTAGGAAAGAGACATTTTTGGGTTGTTTTAAACTGTCCTTGTGCCTTCTTCCCTGACAGAGCTGGACAAGATCATCCTGTGTGTTGCAGCTGTGTAGCCTGTACATGTCCTTTCTGCGCTTTGCTGCCCTTGTGGACAAGCTCTGGTTCAGGTCCTATGCCCATTCCTGCAGTCTGTGTGAAAAACATAAGCAGCAAAGGAAGAAAAATTTATTTTCCCGTTTAGAAAATACTAGATTGAAGTAGAAAATGTGTTTCATTTTAGGTAATGGGTATAACGTTAATATTGCAATTCTCTTTTTAAAATCTAGAGAAACACTGTATCTGTGCTTTGTCCTGGATTTATCCAGGCTTTTCATTAACAAGATGTCATTTTAAGAATGGCATTTAAATGAAGATCAGCACAAGCAAACCCAAATCATGTCATAGTTTAGAGGAGACTGACCCTGCAAGTGTCTAGAAAATCCATGTGAAGCAATTTTTTTATCTTCATTCAGTGAATTTTTCTTGATCTTGCTGTTGATGGTGAAGGCTGAGCTTGAGTTTCTCCATGAACGCATGAAGTTGATGAAGAAGTTGTCTTTCGTTTCTTTTTTTGTTTTTACTCCACCTACAGCACTCCTCTGCCCCATCTCTACTTAGAAGTGTTTCCTTGTAGGGCCTTGTAAAATTAGCTTGAACATTGATTGACATCCCCTCTACTGTCTGTGTTAAGCTTGACTCTTGTCTGGCTCCATCCATTTCTCTTCAGGAAATTGTTTGAATTTCTTTAATAACAAAGCTTTTTGGTACAAGACACGGACATAGCTGCTAATATTCTCAGGCCCTCTGATATAGGGCTAGAAGTGTTTTAAAACTTGTCCAGCCACCTTTTTGATTGTCAGCTAACAGCAATGGCCAGAGCACTGGTTTGGTTATATCCATGTGGAACTACGCAATAGAATTCTCACTGCTTCTTTTGTCACCTTATACTTTAAGTAATATACAAGTTTCCTGTGTAGCTACATACCAAAAATACAGAGCTTATATGCTCTGTCCCACGAGCAGAAAGCTGGGCTTTCTTCTTGAGCTCAGCAGTGAAACTGGTATTGCCAGAGCTCTCAACCCTACAGCAGAAATTCACATCTGCTGCAGGGCCATTGTTTTGGCTGGTGGGCACTAACTAATAGTTACAACTAATAGTTGTAGTCTGCAGCTGATCCAGACTGTGACAAAACTGTTACAGAGTGTAATAAGTGGAGGGTTTTGTTGTTGTTGTTTAGGGGGGGTTGGGGGCTTCTCCCCCCGCCCCGTAACACACAAGGATCAAATAGTGACTTCACTGATACGCTGCATATGTCTCTGGATATGTGACTTCCCATCGCCCATGCGAATAGTCACCAACATGATTTCAGGCTATAGAATTGGCTTTCATATGGGAATATTATCAATGTATCAAGCATTTTTTCTTGGGGAAACAAGATGATCTGCCATCACCCATCTTTCTTTACCAAAGGCTATTTCTGTGACCACTATAACATTGCTTAGGACTTAATTCTCTTTAATCAGCTGTACTGTCTTAACCACAGCAGAAACGGCAATTGTAGCTCAAAACAGTCCTCAAAACGGGGCTGGCATGTGAACAAGATTCTTAAGTTTGCGGTCATTCAGCTGGATAAATGTGGAACTACTTAAGTACCAAGTGTGTTATTTTGGTCCCTGCTGACAGGGGAGTTTTTAGGAAACAGAAGTCTTTCAAGTGAAATCAAGAGTTAGATAGTTCAAAGGTGGCAGAAGTTCATTCTGGTCATAAATGAACATGATTGGTACAAAGACGTCACAGCTTTCATGGGAATTCCGGGGTTGGACTCATAGTTGCGAACAATGTGGTTTTTAATGAGTGGAATCGTGGTCTTTGAGTATATGTAATGTAAGCAATGTAATTAATCTCTGAAATGTGCTGGAGACAGCCTGTTTATAAACTAGGTGGACTCACAGATTAGTGTTTAGATTTGTGACACCTTCAAATTTTAGCAGAAGACTTTGGAGGAAGAGCAAAGTTTTTGAGGCATAGCTCACCGCTGTTTAAGCTTTATGCTTTAGAAGATTGTGTTGACTGGGCTGCTTAAGTGCTTGCTGTCTTTAGGACTTGATTTGTCCTGTGCAAAAGGAGGCCTGAGGCAATAGCTGCTCTGGAAACTAATTTATGAAAAAGGCTCTGTTTGGAGGAGATTATATGCTTCTCATCTCTGCAAGGTGCCCTGCTCTTTTCATTAGTTGGTACTTCTCTAGGAGACATTCCTCTCATGCTTTTGTTCTATCTTTTTTCTTTCCACAACATGAAAGAAAATCCTCTGTTTCGTGTGCTCCACAGAGTTGCTTTCATCCTTCAGAGGGATGTTACTTTGCGACGTAATCGCCTGTACGAGCTTGCTTTCGAGCTGTAAGGCTGACTTGTTTTTACTGGCAGGGTTGGGATGTTTGCACATTTACCACATGCCATTGATTGATAACAGGAATGAAGTAAATAACTGAAGGGTTTCACTTGTTTTCTTCTTTCATTCTTCTGTTTCTCACAGGTTCATTGCTAAACCATGTGCCTTAGGCCTTAAAGTCCAAGCCAACGGACCACAGAAAGCTCAACCTAATGCTATCCTGGAAAAAGTTTTCACAGCTATTACAAAGGTAGAATATTTAACTAAAATATTTAACTTCTGAAGTGGGATATGGTGCTATGAACTCTGTCTGAACAAAACAAAGCTAAGTGCTAAATGCAGTGCTACATTTTTACAGCCAGAATCAGAACATGCACATGTCAGGGTTGTCATTGTCATGCCAGCTTGAGCAGTTGTGCCTTCTTTTTGTGATGTCTCCTGTAAGCTTTTAAGCAAAAGAGTTGTTACAGAAACATTTTGTAGGTGCCATATGGCCACCGACTTTTCCTGCTTTTTATCTTTTATAAATTTGCACTGAATCATTGTTGGGTGTTTTTGTTATTTTATTTTTTAAAAATAGAGTGAATTGTGAGCCAGTAAGATTGGTCTTACTGTATTTTCCATGAAGGTTCAAAGCTGTTCTAGAGGAACAGCCTGAGCACAGGATGCGGGTGACTTGCTGGTGTCCAAACTGTTTATGTTGCAATGAATATCGTTTGAAATTGGGGGCTGGGGGAAAGCCAAGCAAGTAGGAGGAACTGGTTGAATAATGTTTTAGAGCTTGCAGATTTTATTTGTTTTAATACAATACAAGTTTTTCCCACACTACCTGTGACTCTGTCTCTACAGCTCTTCACTGTATGACGTCTCAACTAAATCTCAGTGGCATCCTGTCTGTGTTTTTGAAGCATCCTGAGCTTTCCTATAGCAGTGAGCGGTGGTCAGGTGCCTTTTGGAGTCTCCCAGAGAGCTTGGTGCAGTGCTCAGCTGCTTTGTAGTGTGAAGGCCTGCAGAGGAAGCCTGTGCTGCCGGAGCTTCCCAGTCCCATGTCAGCTCCAGGCTGCAGCTGGGCACACCGCAGCAAAGGCATCAGCCTTAACTTCTGACAGGGCAAAACTGGGTTCAGTATCGGGGACAGTGAAGTAACGCTGTGTATCTGTCTTGCTTGTGTCCCATCCTGTCCCAAGATCACCATGGTGCTAGGTGTGGGGTTTGTCCTTTTTTCAGGGAGGCAGTCACACACACCTTGTTTCTAAAAGCTGCAGCAGGTGTGTTCTCAGCCAGACGCAGCTGGCAGAAGAGTGGGATTTTATTTTTGTTTTTATTTACTAGTTATTCCTTGCAGAATCTGCTAGTCCAGCACAGGGTCTGCCTGTGTGAAGGGATCTAACTCATGCCTGTGAGTCATGGTAGCCAGTGGCAAATGCAGCTTCTGGCACCCGGTGCATGGAGATGAGTGAGAAGATCTCCAGAGGGAAGTATCTGCTTTCTTATAAGAGTTTCACAGGGCACTGTGGTAGCTGCTCTCAAAGAAACTCTGATTTAGCTAGTTGGTTTTTTTGAGTCATGTGCAGCAGTTCTCTCTAGTCAAACTCTCAAGAGCTGCATCAATCATTGGATTTTTCTAGAGAACAGCTTTTCTTAACCTTCTGTTAAAAAACTAGTGGCTACTTCTGTTCACTAAACTTATTTAGTTTTGAGGGATTTGGGGGGTTTTGTGTGGTTTTAGGGTTTTTTTTAGATGGATGGCAAATATTTCACCCTTCTCCTGTCTCACGCTTTCCCTTCGCCTTTTTTCCTGTCTTTTCCTGGAGGCTGACAGATGAAACTTCAGGCTGATGAAAGCTTTGCTGTTTTACCTCTTTCAGCATTTAAAAAAGTCTTTATAGTGGCAGCTCTTGTATCTCATTCAATGTATATACCTGGCTTGCAGAAATAAAGCTACAGCTCCAGGAAACAGATTGTCCAAAAGCTTTTTCTGTTTCTTTAAAAAAGATTGTGATCAGGAGACGTATATAAATAGTGCTCATGCAGTACTGCACGTGTAGAGTTACTCTGTGCTTGGAAATGTGACCTGTACTGTTCTCTGTGCAGTAGTCAAATTAAAGACAGACTCGTTGTCTTTGCCTTACCTCTGCACTGGTTTGCAGCCACACTACTGGAGTGAGAGTTCCACATCTGGGACTTTGGAGAATAATTGTGTGTAGCTAATTTTAACCAAAAAAAAAATATTGCTGTTGTCAAGGTGATTTTCCTTGTCAAGTTGTCACTTTGTTAATGACCTCATTTTTTAACATTAACATGCGTAGACATCTTTTTCCCGTGTCAGTCAAACCCTCGTCACTGCTGCAGCAGTTGACAGGACAGAGATCCTGGTGCGGGAGGATGGAACAGGCTTAGCATGTGTCAGGTGGGGGGTGTTTGTAAGCCCCGCTGCGTGACAAATGCACGGTAATTTATCCCCATTTGTCTTCTCTTTCAGGTTTTCATCCCATTGTCCCCTTTAAGTTTCTTATTAATAATAACTTGCGTGCAATATTACAGCGTATGTCCTTCTTGATTATTAATAGTCACTGTAAACATATTTTGATGTGGTTGTGCCAGCAGAGGTTTCTGTGAAAGTAATTTTATTTCTATGCATCCATTTGTCTGACAGGCAGCTTCTAAGAAATCAAGAGACAATTACAGTGGTCCTAAATTTAAATACATAATTTTTATCCTTCTCTGTTCTGCAGCATCCAGATGAGAAGAGGCTAGAGGGCCTCTCCAAGCAGCTGGACTGGGATGTACGCAGCATTCAACGTTGGTTTCGGCAAAGGCGCAACCAGGAAAAGCCCAGCACTCTGACGAAGTTCTGCGAGAGCATGTAAGGATGCGTGTTTCCTTCTTGAGTTTTGTTGAGCCTGTCCTCGTCAGTCTTCCCCTTTATTCTTTGCTAGTATTTTTGTAGGTGGCTAGGAAACTCTACGAGTTGGTAGAATGGTAGAATTCTCTTGAATGAGAATAGCAATCTTCTTTCTCCTGAAGGAGTCAGATGGTACTTTTCGTGTAATTTAAGTGGTGAAAAGCTTTCAGAAATCGCGTAGTTTTGATTCTATACTGTCAGGGTGCCAGGCTGATCCTTTGAGACAAATTACCTGGTGTTAGGGTGGGAAGCTATATTTACAGCACAACCTTTAGCTTACAATCTGCCAGAGATTTGAGATGGAGTAATACAAATAAAAACCCCTCCTTTGTTGTTTTATTTTCCTCATCCCATCTCATGGACTTGTACCTGTTACTGGCCCATTTCCTTGGGTGCACTGAACTCTGAGAAGCTAAAGGCACCTAGGCTTTCTTTAGAAAGTTAGTTTTCACCTGCCAGGGTTTACTTCTAAGGAATTATTCCCAGCTGTTCTTCAAACTGATTATCTACGTAAAAGTTGTTTTTCTAATTAGACTCCATTCTTTTTAGTATGTAAGATACATTTCCATGCCAGCTGGATATACTATATTAATACTTAATTTGCACTGAAAGATCATGGAAAATTAAATCTACTTAAAATATTTACATGTTTTGCTTAAAGGAGAACTGATAGACCTTGAATTTGTAACAAAACACAAAGAACAACACTGATTTATTTGAAAGACTCATTCGTTCCAAGACTTGGCCCTCTAGCACTGCTGAATATTTTTCTTTTGATGTGGAAGGTCATGCATTTAAGGAAAATTTGGCATGCTCCAAATCAAGAGACTTGGCAAATATTGCTGAGTCCGTAAACAAATATTAGCTTTATTACACTGTGTTGGTCAAGTAGTTGTGTTACTGTGGGTTAAAACTCTAGTTACTCTTTTTGTTAGCTGGGAAAGAAGTGTTAGGTAGACATGTCAGTGTAAATAGAGGAAGCCTGTTTAAGTTAGAAAGCACATGTTAGTTAATGTTGTTTTCCAAGGTGTGTTTGGGTTTTTGTTGTTTTTTTTATTCCTAAAAATTCTTGAATTGTTTCTTTAGGAAATTGCAAGTAAAAAAATCACAAAACGGAAAGGTGAAAAGTTAAAATTGTATTGCTGTTAGAGTTAGCATATTTGGGTGATATATTTGGCTTCTTCTGTAACTCAGGTCAAAGGCTTCATTCTTGCACTAGGGCCAACGCATCTGGGCTGATGGAGAGGTAGAAGAAACTTAGATATATCATGAGAGAGAGGCAGAGATACGAAAGTCATGGGTGCTGAATTTGCTCCTTTGTGGCATACGTTATGGAACAAGTGTGCAAATGAGAGCTATGAACGCAAACTGGAAGGTAAAGTCAAGCTATAATGATCGTATTTAACTTAAGCTGACAAAATTAAGTGCCAGCTTCATTTAGAGAGAGCCACTGGGCTTTACTTCTGTGTATTTAATAGTAACGATAATACTTCTGCGGAAAGAATTGGTGTAAATAATAAAAAGTGTGTAGTTCAGGTTCTCTCTGCTTGTGGTTTGTAGAAGGTCCGGTGGGAGTAGTCTCTCTGTCTGTATGTACATGCTGCTGTGAGAATGTGGTATTACCCAACAGACCGTGTGTGCAGTGCCCTGGTAGCATTTCCAGTGGTGCAGCGTGTGCCACAAGCGGTCCTGTCACACAGGCTGGGTGGAACTGGTGGCAGGTAGTCCCAATAGCACTGGGAAGCTGGGAATACCCTTTTCTCCCCTCAATCTGTTTATTAAACAGTTGTCTAGTTAAATCTGTCTGTCTGAGTATCTTTGGAGGAAAGAAATCGTTCCTTTTGAGATCTGTAGCTTTTTCACAGCTGTTGAGTTAATGGGGTGGCTTTTCGGATGAAGATTCCATGTGTGGCAGCTGTTTCGGAGCTCTGGGCTGCGTAAAGCACGTGTTCCCCTGACAGCCGTGGGAAGGAGAGTGCTCCTAAGTCTTCAGTCACTGGGGTGGAGAGTTTCGTAGAGCTTCTCCGCTGCCAGAGGAGAGTTTCGTAGCCCTGACAGAGGGTGAAATGTGCCCGTAGGTAATGGGCACACACAGAGCGAGCACAAGGGCAGTGATCCCCACCCACACCTTCAGCTGTCGCGCGGCTGTTGGCCTTTCAGAGAAGACTTCGGTTTTGCTGGCAGCTGTGTTGCTTTACTGTGACTTGGGAGGAAAAGCGACAGAAACCACAGCAAATGTGGAGCTGCTTAAAGAGAGCTTCAACTCTTTTTACATGGGAATGATTCAATTTAATGTTGAAGAAGATTTTCTTGGGCCCAGAGTGTTTTTCTCCATGATGCAAAGGAGGAGGCAGCTGTGCCAGAAGGACTGTAGGCCGTTTCTGACTGCCTTATCTTGCTTGCCAAATGAGTAGTGTGGGTACTATCTAGGGTAGAGAAACTTCAATAGCACAAAGACTGAAACTCAGTGATACGCAAGCTTGGCTGGGATGAATGACACCCAAGATCCGTGCCCAAACAATCATTAGATTGTTGTTGTCCCAGATTCCTTAACGTTCTCTTCACGTTCCTTTCTTTTTCTTTTCATGCAACTTCAGTTGTGGTCCAAAACAGAGTGCAGAGAAACTCCAGAACCTTACACTTTTTAATTTTTTTTATTTTTCAAAATGCAATAATTCCTTTGCTGCCCGCCTTTGTCAGATGTCCTGGGCATTAGCAGATGGTGGTTATATGAAGAAAACGGCAGTAATAAAATCTCTTGTCTATAGACAGCTTGTGCCACAGCATTGCAGTGAAAATAAAATACTCCTCAGGGACCTTAACCAGCAATCACTCCCCCTAGAGTTTTGTGTGTCAATTTGAAAGAGAGGGTGCCATTTGATTGTTGAAGTGGTGGAGACCACTAGGGATGAAACTTCGCACTTCAGTTGCATTATATACCTGTTTAAGATTTCAGATGTTATGGTGATAAGTATCTATGCAAAATTTGATGCTTCATGATCCAGTATTAGTCAGAAAAACAGTAATAAATAGGGTGCTGAGGATTACTGGAAAGTCAATAGTTTTTTTTCTCAAGGATTTGATGATTTTGACATTAAACTTGCAATTAACAGCAGAATATTTTTAGTCATTAAAAAGGGTGTTCACTTCGTTTCAAGTCAGGTCGCAATGCTCAGACCCTTAGCTTAATGTATCAGCTGCAGGGAAGTCTGTCCACAACTTTTCATTCTTTGGTGGGAATTTAGGCAGTTTTGCTCCTTTCCTCAGCTTGAAAGATCCAGGGTGCATAAAGCAGAAGAAAAAGTGGTGAACTGAGTGTGCAGAGTAAGAGTTCTCTACCGTCATGTTGGGTTTTTTTCCTTTCTCTCTGTCCCCATGGCACATTCCTCCTAACATCAATGAAAGACAAACTTTCTCCTGAACAAGGAGAATAAGGGCTTTGTGCTCTGTACTTTGAACGTGCAGCACATGAGAAAATACAAAAAGTGGATTACCTTGAACCTTTTCTGAAGCTGATGTGGTTTCTGTGTTATTCAGGGAGATTATTGGCAGTCCTTTGCAAGGCTAGAAGTTGTTTCTGCAGAGAACTGTCAATCTATTTGTAGGCAGGTGATATAAATTGGATCAAATGCTCTAATGACTCCACTGGAGCATAGTTCTAGCTTAGAAATGTATTTTTTTAAAAAAAGAAAAAAAAAATGAACAAGAAGGTGTCTGACCACAAATAAGTTCCTGAAAATGTGTTAAGGAAGAATGTTGCATCTGAATATAGTGGAATGGAAATTCCAGGTATGAAATGAGCTACTTGGAACAGGGCTTCAAGGTATTATGGGGATGACTGGGAGGATGTAACTCTTGAAAGGCCATGAATGGCGACTTTGATGATTGCCAGGCAGAGTATAGGATCCAAGAATCTCTTTGTTAATGTCTGATATGTCAGAAAGCCAGTGCAGTGGTAATTCTCAAACCCCTTCCAGTTTCTTCTCAGTTTTAGCGTACTGCGCTGCTGCTCACACTACCTGTGTGTAGGCATGTCTGCTTTTCTCAGAGAATTTTTTTGAAAGAGCAAGCGTCCTGTCCGCTTCCCTTGTGGTGCAAAGCAAAGGGAAAGAACCTGTGATGCCTGGGACTTTCGGATGTCATCAGGCTCATGCCTTGTGTGCCCTACAGCTCTGTACATTTAAGCAAGCTGTTTGTTAGAGACATTCTCGTGGTTTCCAAGGAGTGGCTGTCAGAAACATATGGCCAAGGGAGTTTTTTGAGTTTGTGCAACAGTCACATGTGAAAACATGGATATGTGCAGACTGAAGAGCCAAAGATTTTTTTTTTTCTTTCCCCTCATTCTTCTCTAGGAGAAGCTTGGATACTAAATTATCTGTAAGTGGGGTGTTCTTTTAGTTTTGATGTAGGGGAGAGAAGAGTGTCTGTCTCATCTCCACACCAGAACATTTTCCCTCCCCCCTAAGGAATTGAGACTGTATTTATGCACGTTGCTTTTGGGAAGATATTGTATGTCTGTGGCTGTATACGTTTATATGTGTGTGTTTGTGTAAGCATATGGAGACAGATGTATTCAGAATATATTTTTTTATTTGTCAGGCAAATTTGTCTTAAAATATTATGAGAAGTTTGCAACTACTTGGACATATTGTTTTTCTCTACTACAAGAGTAATTCTCTGCTACAAAATCATACTGAAAAAATAGCTATGTAAGGGAAAGAAAATAAGACAGCTGCTTGGTTGCTGAAATTCTGAACTATGCTGATACAAATCTTAACAAAGAGCATAAAAGAATTCATCAGTCTGTACTTTTTGTGTAGCAGCAAAGCACTAGAAAATAAATACACATCAAAAACTTCTAGCTCTGAATTTTTAATGGCCTGAGGCCCTCTTAAGTCAGCTTCTAAAACACTGCTGGATAAAGTGATCCCTGAGATGCAAGCAAAACTATGTGGTAAATGGTGTTATGGGTCCATTTAATTCTGATTTGTGAATGCAGGTTTTCAGCCACCACAGTGCTACAAGCGATGGAAAACTGGGCAGTGTTTCCCAGCCAGGAAAGGAAAGGAGAGGGTGGGTCTGTAAAAGCACGCTACGTGCTCTGGGGCAGGTGTGAGAGTTACTGCTCAATGCCCACAGAGTTACCAAAGCTCCCTTGTTTTCCCTGCTGTTTTCCATGGGGCAGGAGCTGCTCCTCCTCCTCGCTTGCTCACAGGTACAAGGCGTAACCTTGTGCCTGCTGCTGTGGTCTGTGCAGGAGGCATAAAGTGCTGGTAACTCAACCAGCTGCTTGGTGAAAGAGAAGCTGCACACCTAACTAGTGTGCTGATCCTCGTTGTTGTAACTCTGGTTTGGTTTTTTTGTAACTGGGCAGATGGTTCTGCTGCTCCTTTTCCTCCCAGCCTCGCACACTGGGTGGTGTCCTGCCGGGATCAGTCTCACTTGAAAGAGAAAGCGTCAAAGAAAATCCAAAATTTCTGGAAGTCGCTCTGAAATAGTAGCAAACTGCAAACAGGCGTATTACTGGAGGCTTCTGAGTAATTACTATGATTTCTTTCTTCTGGAACACTTTTTACCGGAAGAGTTAAGTGACTCATTTGCATATTTTTCTTGCTAATCCTTAACTACTTTACTTCTTTTCAGTATTTCACTTAGCTTTCTGTGACCTGGAGTGAAATACTCATCGGTGCTTCACAGAAAGTATTACAATATTGGAGCAGCTACTTTGTATTTCTGTTAGTGGTGTCTGAGGAACACAGTATCTCTCTGTATTTACATGTAGATTTTTGTGGGGTTTTAGATTACTTTTTCTTTTCTCCCCTCTATGTCCTTGAAACAAAGGGAGTTGGGCAGGAAGAGTAAGAGGGAGAGTATTCCTTCAAGCTCAGTAGACTGGGTTTATAGCCAAGATACTGCTTTGGCACAAGTGAGGCAATAAGGTT
>NW_009732542.1:85583-89764 GCF_000703405.1 Apaloderma vittatum | reverse complement strand
CCTACAGCTGCTAACTCAGAACATCACCGTGTTAAAAGAGACCTGTAAGGGGCAAGTCAGCCAAGCTGCCAGTTGCTGTGGTTGACACAGTTTCTCCAAGTGCCAGTGTCAAGCTGAAAAGTTGCCCCAGCCAACTTATTTTATCCTACAGGAGAACCAAGTTGAGGCTAGGCAGTGTGAACACAGATTTTTCTTTAAATCCACTCAGCAAAGTGTAGCACTTTTCAGAATAAATTTTGAGGCATCCTGCGCTAATTTGAAGCAGTTTTTCAGTGTCACTGTTGCTGCTGTCTGCATGCTGTAGCCCTGCCAAGCTTAGTGTATCAAAAGGAAAAAGGAACAACTGTTAGTGTCTTTGTAAAACAGTGTGCCCTTTTCAAATTAATTTTCTGAGAAATTACTCTCACTTAGCATAAATCTTCATGCTTGGCAGCATTTTGTATTGCTGGAACAAATACTTTTTATTTTATTTTTGATAATAATAACACACGCAGAGAGCTCTCTCCACAGTTGTGATTTTTTTTTTTTTTTCTCCATGTGATGTCCTTGGTTTGTACTAGTTACATTTGAAAAACCAGTAAAGATTGAGTCTGGAAGCCTTTACCAAAAGTAAAGACCACTTCAGTGGTGTTTTCTAAAGCTCTTTATTGATTACTTTTTAATTTTTTTCCTTACTGAATGTCATGTGTCTCATGTGTATTTTTCCATTAAGAGATACGGGAACATCAAGTCAATGAATTCTGATAGCAGGATGTCATAAAACTGCTGGTCAAAGTAAATTGGTGTCTCTTAAATAGCCATAAATTGCTTGTAAAGCAAGAGGCGTGTTCTTGTTTGGTTTTTAAACACTAGAAGGGAGTCATAAACCTGCTGTGCGATTTCTAAGGTAGAAATGCTAGAGAAAAAACCAACTAATAACTGAAGTTGATTCTTGGTATTATCACACTTGTGAGCTTTTTTTTGTTATGTTAAGTGTGTCTCTAAAACCAGCAGCTTGAAGACCTCAGTTCTCATTTACTTGAAACAAAATAATGTCTAAAAATGTCACCTTTGCCTACAGTGGAATAAAAGCTGGAAAATAAGGGTGTATCTTCACTGTCACGCTTTATTTTGCCCCAGGCAGCCTCATCTCCCATGGGCTGCGCGTCGTGAATACTGGCTTGCCACTGGACCCCCTTCTGCAGTGATGCTGCTGCCTCTTGCCAAAAGGGAATGCTGGCACTACTGAAAGGATAATTCATTGAAAAGATAATTCACTGCAGGGTTTCCTTCAGACAGATGATATGGATATAAAATTTGCCAAATGTGACTCTTCCAGCTGGGATAGTCTTGTTATCCAAGCAGGGCTAGTGCCTCTGCATTGTGCCCTAGGGCAAGCAGCACATGCTTGGTGTCGGGCCATAAAAACGTCGTTCTGGCAAGGTGCAGTGCATCAGTCTTGGTATTTCAGAAATTACGAAAAAAAAAAAAGGAACACAAATCCTCCTGGTGTTTCAGAGCTATGTTTTGTATGAATGTAAAGTAGATCCTGGGCACATGCTGTCCACTTCTCCAGCCCTGAGCGCTGTAGATATGAACCCATCCAAACCCTGAACTCTGTCAAATGCGTAGGTAAGGATCCATACATCAGGTGATACAGATCTAATGATGGCGTTAGCGTAAGGCAAGGGGGAACAACGAAGTCTAGGTCTTACACTACTCAGGGAAGGCTATCGTTAAAGCGAATAGAATTGTTACTGGTGAAACCTGTAGAGCTGGATTTAGTGTCGCTATTTCCCATTGTGCTGCTAGACTGATGTTAGCAGAACGAACTAGTCCATTGCCATTTTTAATTAAAATTTTCATTAAATGAAGTGTGAAAATATAGGACTTTGCAGATGCAAGGAGCATCACAGTGACTGCAGATGCTACAAGGATTGTGCAAGAGATCAGAGACAGTGGAATGAGAGGGTCATCTTAGCACGTGATAAGAACATATGGAAATGATGCCTTGTATAAAGAAAATAAGTGAACAGCAAAAGCCTTATGTCATTGTGCAAGAACCAAGAGGTATTAAATGAAAAAGAAGATGAGCATGTTCCAAACCGAATCGTGAAAACAGTTTTTCACACTCTAGTAATTAGAAAGGATTCCATGTTTCTTTCATTGTATTCATTGCTCTCCTGAGGCAATAATTCAGCACTAATCTGTAATTAAAGTAATTATTTAATTTACTTGGGCAACCAGAGTATTTGATATTGTGCTGATAAAGAGATTGTATGCATAGCTTGTTTAGAAGACTGTTCTGAAGGCTGATTTTAAGTCTTTAAAGTATCACACATGCTGGAACTGGGGTGCAGAGGTAGGGAAGGGAAGAGCCAAGTGAGCAAAAGGCATTTGTGGCATGAGGGGCGTAGTGGGGAGTAGGGGCTCAGGTGTTGGCAGAGTCTGGTTTGTGAGGCAGCTTGATGAGAGAGGACACGGGTTTTCAGTGAGACGTGGAGGGAGTTGGAGTCTGTGAAATTATTCAAGCATAGGGAAGACGTGACCTTCGCTGAGCATAAGAAGAGTTTATTATAGCTGCAGGTAGTAGGGAAGTTGAAATGAGTCACAGATACCAAAAAGGAGACTCTAATTGAAGTCATGTAGTAACTGGTAACTGAAATGCAGAGAGTAACAAAGGCAGTTTGGCAATTACTGTCTACAGGAAGCATGTAAAATACTGCAATTTTATCACAGTACTGTAAGAGTTACATCTAGACTCTGGGGTTGATATGTTCAAGAGCCTATTATTTTCTTAAAAGCATTGTGTCTAATCACAGAAAAAGGAGGAGAGATGTGCTTGAATGCAAGGCCTCAATAGAAGGTGGAAGAGAATGAGGCATTTATACTGAGACTCATGTCAGGGAAACTAGACTTGTGCAAAAAGGCCTGGAGTCGTGTTGGGTATATAAAGCTAAGACAGAAATCCTAAAGCTAAGACAGAAATCAGGGTGGGGTGTTGGTCCCCGAGAGCAGCACTCAGTAGCTCTGTACTGATTCTTGTGTCTGATACCAGGGTGGGCTGAGTTGAATTTGTTTTTCTCTAAGCCACGTGTGAAGTCAGTGCGAAAGAATATTGATGAGCCTTTTTAGTTAGTGTAAATATGCTTTTTCTTATGATGTTATTCAGATGATGGCTTCTGTGCTCCAAGAGCAAGAAGACGAGATATTATTTGTTGCTTTGAGCTACATAAAGTATCGTTATTTGTAGCCGGAGTCTCTGGACACATTAATAAGTTAATGGCTGGGAAGCTGTCCTAATTTTGAAGTTGTGAGAACGCAAATGAAGCCAGTGACAGCAATTTTTAATTCTACCCTAACACTTGCTCTCTGATGAATCAGGACCGAACACCTTGCACATACCTCCCCTCCAACACGGAGCACTGCCAAAGGCACAGTGGGGCAGTGATGCCCAGCTGCTGCAGCGCGGTTTGAAGGGGGTGTCTGCCTTCAGCTTTTTCTCTCAGAGCATCTGTATTAAGCTCTGGACTATCTGTCTAGGCTGGATAAGCAGCTTAATTATACATCTTTTTGTGATTTTATTATGCTCTTTTGTGCTCTGGTGTACTTGCACAGACTGGCTAAAGCTGTGGTTTGGCGGCACAGGCTGCTGTTGCAGCTGTTGTCAGCAGTAAAGGCAACCTCTCCGACTGCTGTGTCCTTGCCCTCTCGTTTGCCCTGCCCAGCGCCAGAAAGCTGCCTGTGCAGCTGGTTTGTAGGGCAGAACACTGCACTTACTGGGGTGAAAGGTGACCCTGCATAAAAACATGGGTTACTTGTCAGTCCAATTTTCCTGTTGTGGGTCACAAGGTGGTCACATAAGCGTGCTGGAGCACTGTTGCTTGTGCTGGTGGGGAATGTGTATGCATGCAGGTGACAGAGGGGAAGCCAGCAAGGCATGGGCGATTCTTGGATCCAGTGTGAAGGCTCAGGTTTTGGTGTGACAGAGGGGAGAAGGGGGGAGTTGGCTGTGGCCAGCTGGCCCCTTCTGAGGGGGTAAGGTAGGAGGACGTGGTGTCGTGGAGCAGGGCATAATGTGCCGCGAAGTGCTCTAAGTGCATCTCTGCCTGCTGCCAGCTCTATACAAGTGCTTAGATTAACACATGAGCGCGTTTCTGCTCAATAGCTGTTGCTATGGCTGTGTTTAGACTCCTTAACTG
>NW_009732542.1:42848-85552 GCF_000703405.1 Apaloderma vittatum | reverse complement strand
TCCGATCAGCATTTCTCAATTTTGAGTAGTGAACTACTGGGTCTGGCTCTGTTCTTGTTGCCCTGCTATCCCACTGCATTTGAAAGCTCAACCATCTGATGAAGGAGAATGTGGGAGCAAACTTCTTGCAACCCTGTAGTATGCTGCTCAGGAAGCTCCAGTTAGTATCAGACTGGGTTGAAACAGGAACTGAGCAAGGCTTGCAGCTTCGCTCATGATTCCTTTCCTACTGTATCTGCTGTGCTCACGTGGGAATCTGGTCTGTGATCTCCGTCTTCTGTTTTTAAGCTGCGCCTCAGGTCGTCTCTGTGCCCAAAGATGGGATTAGGGGGAAGTTAAATCGTTGGTTGTCAGGAATTGCCCACCCTCTTCCCATGCTGGTCTGCTGGAGCAGCCAGGCAAAGATGTCCATACCACGTCCTCAGACTGTGCACATCGTATTTTTAGACGGTGCTGTAAGCACTTTTCATTTTGCGTCTTGGGAAATTCCCTTCTTCCCTCAGACTGGATTACTTAAACTTTGAATTCCCTGCCCTTACTGCCTTCAGTGGCACAGTTTTAAACACAGTTAATACATTTAAATTAACTTACGTGCTGGTCCTGCAAAGACACCATCACATAGCATTATCATTGCACATTGAGCAAGGTTATAATAAATTAACTAGGTTTCCGTTCTCTTGTGGTTTGCGTGTGCTCATCATTATTTTATATTATGGAAATTAAATAATTCTTCCCTAAGTTCTAGTTAATGTGAACACTAGTTCAAAATTATGGTGGCAGTACAACACTTAAAGACAACTGAAGCAACACTGCGAAGACTGCAGTAGCTGCTGCCCCCTGGAATTGTCTGGCTCTTGCTTATGGAAGTGACCTACTGCCTTCTTTGGTCAGTCTCAGCTGCAAATAAGTTGCCAGATGCTGCACACACAGTGCCTTGAAAGGGAAGGAACATGGAGACAGAGCTCTGTCGAATAGCCCCACAGGGTGTAAAGCCAAGACAGCAAGGGCCCAGTCTGGGGTGCTACGGACTTCAAGGCTACTTCTGGTGCTTGACAGATGGGATTCACAGGGTGTAAATACTGATTCTTAGTGGTTGGAGGAGGATCTTCTGTGAATTCAGCACAGGGTTTTCTCCCAATTTTTCTCTCTTGTTCCACTTAAAGCATTGGGCTTTTTCTTCAGCATTTGTTGGTGTGTTTGTTTGTGATATTCATCTCTCTTGTTAAAAATATTTCATTACTGCCAAAATTTGAGGGCTTTTTTTATTTCTCTTAAATTAAACATTCCAATAATAAAGTCATTCTTCCCCAAGTGGAATAGCAAATAGTGTAAAATAGTTATTATCTATTAATAGTGAAGCTGGAATTTACTTCTCAGATCTCTAATGGTGCTTGTCAGTTCTTTATTTCATCTGTGATATTGGATTCAAAAGCTGAGCAGAAGAGGACAAAGAGACCAAAAGCATTTACCTTCCTTCCTTTCACACTATGTTCTGCTCTCTTCATTGCTTTTATCCCTAGGTTTGGTGTTTGCCTCCTTTGTGTGCCGTAGTGGTTACTTGTGCAATTTTCCTCTTGTACTTCTTACCTCCTTACTGCTTTGTCTTTTTCCTGTTTCCAAGAAGTTAATTTCTTTACCAGTCCAAACTATGTTTTTGTTTGACCCGTTACACATTTGCACTAATAAAGTGACATGAGCAATGTTCACTTAGGCTGTAATAACTTTATGAAATATATACAAGCGACTATTTATTCATGAAGAGTTGCTCTCAGATTCAGAATAAATTTTCTATTTTTATGTGGATGCAGATCTTTGGATCTTCAGTAAGTGCAGATATCCACCAAGCTGTGCTCTTATTTTAAAAAGACGTGTACAAAATGCTATTTTAGAAGGATACCCGTCTTACTCCCATTTCTGCTGTCTTCAGAGTTGTTAGCTGTTCTGCATGTGTCGCGCTAGCAAATGGTGTTTGTCAAATTCACGCTGAATCCATACAGATTTGGTCCAATGGGAGTTTCCCATGGCTGAATTTTGTAGCAGGTTGTTCTCTTTTACAGGAGACCACAAACTACACTAACTCAGTAGTCCAAAACTTTTCATATTTCAATCTCTACCAAAAGAAAGAAACTTGAGTATGACTTGTTCTCTGCGGGTTACTAGTCACAATCAGCCTGCATCAAAATACATTCCTCACTGAAAGGTAGTGGCCTTTAAGCTTTTATTTTATATATGGCAATGAATGAATTGGCGTGCAAGTCCTTACTTCTCTCTTCTCCCTCATATTTGTGTTGTTGCACAGTATTATGTTACATCTGATTGCCTCTCGTCTTGCAGATATGTGAACTGTGTGCTTCTGGTCATGGAGAGAGTTACAGAGCAGAAGGAGCTTCCACATTGTTCCATATCTTTTCCTTACAAGCATTTAACTACATTTTTTTCTGTGTAAGTTGTCAAATAACGTACTGCCATGCTTTTTAGAGAAAGCTGAATGGAGCATTTTCTTCAGATGTAAATATTTTATTAACCATTGTGGCAGCTTGTCGTATGCCATTCTGATATTTTTTTCTCCGTTTTCTTTGCTGAGAGCTGAAAGCTGTAAACTAACCTGAGTCAAGATGATTATTTCCTAATGCTGTTTTGTGGAAAGATTTCTCCTGTACCTATGTGGAAACAAAACGTTGACTGGCAGAATAGTTTTTGTGATGTATATATGTCCAGGGCAGCAGGGTAGGCATCACTGAAGTGTTGTTAGGCTTTGTTTTTCACTTCCCTGAAGTTCAAGAAACTGGCAGATGAAAAAAGCATGAGTATGTGAGAGGTAAATTTTGTCATGGATTTCTCCAGAGGGGTCAAGTAATGCATCCGCTCATGTAGTTCTGGGTATTTGCAGGTTAAATCTTCTAGGATCAGGCCTTGAAACAGTGAATCAGTGATCAGGCTGAAATTGTGATTATTGGACAGGAAATATTTAGTACTAGGTGCTGCAGAAATTGTGCCTTGAAATATATAATGTTACCTGTTATGGTTAGTTATTTAAATACTTTCAGTCTAATGAGTATAGTTCGGTTATATGATGCTTCTTAGTAAGCTTGGGGTTTTGGCTTCTTTAGTTTTATTCTTGCTGCTCTGACAGCGCTTTTGCACAAAAATAGTATAAAAATTTCTTCTACCTCTTTCTTTGTAGTGTGCTTGGAGTAGAGAAGGATAATATATTAAATCTTTGAAAATAAAAAACACTCCAAAAAGCAACCTTCATTATAACAAGCATCTTGTAGCATTTTCTTTAGTTTCAGTGATGCAAAAAAAGACAACTGGGAGGTAAAGAGGAAGAACATAAATGACAAAGTAAATACACTTTGTTAGGATGCAAAAGGGAAAATAAAATTAAGGACAAGGTGAAGTTTGAAGGTGCTGCTACAAACTTTGCTTATCCTCCTATCTTGGCTATGACGGCACTGCATCACTGCTTAGTAGGTGAGATTTACCACCTGAAGTAGAAATACGGAATGTGAAGAAACAGCAAACCTGCCCAGAGGAGGACTGATCTATAACCAGGTAGTATGAAGGGTGTGTGGCTGCTGTGCACAGTCAGTGTGTGCTGCACGGATCAAAGTACGATGCACAGCTGGGCAGTTTCTTCAGGGAAACGGAGAAACAACCCTAACACCTAGCCTGGTTCTGGAAAGATCAATACTAGCATGTGTTTTAGCAGGCTGAAAATCAATCTGAGGCAGATGAGCTAATGCTACAGCAACATAACATTCAGCATGAGAAAAACAGAAACAGCTAATCTAGTTGGTCTAGGAAGACCATTACTTGTCTCAAAGGTTGCCTTACACATAGGTCTTGGCCATCATGGCTAGGACAGCATTGCTAAAAAGCAAATGCAGTCTGGAAGGTTTCAAGGTTTTACTCCTCTAGAAGTAGAAAAGAGTGTGGGGGGGTGGCTGTTGTGATATCCACAGGGGAACTGAAAGGCACTGTTTGGAAACAGGCGCCTTGTGAGGTCCCTGGTAGGAATGGAGGCCAGAGGCCCAGGCTGGAAAGACGTTGGCTTGTTTTTTCCTGCCAAAACTTGTCAGCTGTGTGCATTGAACATCACTGGTGAGAAACCAGCTCCATTGATTGGACCACAGGGAAAGCTTTGTGGCAGCAACACCTGTTTTCTCTCTGCTTTCCAGATAGTAATACCTCTTTGTAGGGCCAGATTCAGCAGCGCTAATAGATCTCTGAGGTCTTACCAGAGCTTTATTTCATGTAGTCCTCAAACCACTCAGAAGAGAACAGTTACTTATACAGAAACTATATAACCTAGAAGAAATTACCAAAACACCTGTTGTATTATGTATCTTTTCTGGTCTAATTATATAAACGTGCTCTATTATTTATAAAACTGCATCACTTCAAAAGTTAGTACCGTGTTTCCTTTCCTTTTTTGTACAGTACTAAATTTTGTTCTTAAGACTTTCAGGGCTGCATTTTGAGTGTACAGATTTAGGACAGGACTGGTCTCAAGTGGCACTGTAACATTAAATATTAAGTAACTGATTCGATCTGCAGCCAAGAGGAAAATCAGATGACAGTCAAATCTTAAGCCAGAAAATTGAAGAGGAAAGCAATGAAGATTTCTCAATTTATCATACCTGCTATTTTTCACATCTTAGTGAGCTGTGGATAACTGTCTCCTTCCTCAAATAACTTCTGCTTAACCATGGTGCAGGAACTATTTACGATTTTCATGGTGGCTCCAGTCTAACAACACCAGTAGCCTGCCAAAAAGGGCAAGAAGATTCTTATTTATTTATTTATTTAGTTAGTTAGTTAGTTAGTCCTTTTTAATTGGTATTTTTTATATCCACCTGCATATGCCAGTCTTTGCAGAAATGCAACAAATTATCATTACAGAAATTTTGGGAGGCAGCAAATTGGAGCAGTGGGGCTACTGCCATTGACCGTATTGTCACACTTGCAGCTTTGTATGAGACTAGGTATCGTGAGGGAAGGTAAGTAAAGATATAGCGGAGGGTACAGACTGTTTGAAGCAGAATTGCCCTGATAATGTGGTTTATGAACCAATTCAAAGTATGCCACAGGGACGTCAGTGTTTCTGATCTGTTTGGGTTTTCAGTGTACAGGTCTGTCATGATTTATGTACACACAAAAGTAGGATTTACTAAAGCTTTTAGTTTATTTTAAAGAGCTTTATTAGCTGAAGGGGATTGTGAGATTGGAATTTAGAGTAGAAATTCTTTAGGAGATCTCTCTAAAAATTTGCAAGTGCAAACAAACCTCAGTGTGTACCACCAGGCCAAATGCTGAGTGTGCCACCTGCGTTATCAAACTGCTTTCGCCCTGTCTTATTTTGAGTTCTGCCTGGAAAAGAATTGGAACTCTGATTTTTTAAGGTTCTTTTAAAGCCAATGCCTCAGAAGAAGGTGGCAATTTGTTCCTTTACTCTTCTGGATAGCGACGCAGGCTGTGAAGTATTAGCAGTCATCACCACAGTTCCCTGACAGTTGTGTGGAATAGCATCGCTCCCTGCTTGTGTGTGTTAGGGCTTCCATCAGGGAAGGCAAAACATCCAGAAAGATTGCTCTGAGTGAAACACAGTAACACCTAAATTGTCACGTAGCTGATAAAAAACATAATTTTGTGCAACTTAACTACTGTAAGACTGAAGACTTAATGCTGTAAGATCAACACTTGTGATACAAAAGGTCTTAAGTTTGAATTTGTGAGACCATTAAATGTTTGAGGTGCTAGTAGTCCTACATTTTGGATGGATTAAGTATTATTTTTCTGTGCTCTATCTTGGTTTTTTTACTTACTTTATTGCCTAAAAAAATACTATCTTTTGGACTTTTTTGTTGTTTTAGGGGTGAAGGATTGCTGGTTTTTTTAGTGGTGTTTGGTTTTGGTTTTAACCTGAAATGGGAGCTACCATAACTGGTAGACAATGTCACAAATATTGAGTTGATCCAAAAGTTCAGAGTCTGTCTGTTTTGGGATCATCTTCTAAACTACTCCTTAGACATAACCTTCTAGAAAGAATACGTACTTCTAGCTGTGTCAGAAGCAGCATGAATTGAATTAAATCCCCTTGAGTGAATCAGGAAGTTCAGGGTTCTGGAACTGTGTTTGGGGAAACAGAAAAATTCAATGTGAGTATAAAACATGGAGTGCTCTAATTCACAGTGGGCATGTGGGGAACTTAGCAATGCTTCCCATTTTAAAAGAAATAAACATTCAGTATTGTTTAAACTCGGCCTCAGAAATTCTCCTTTTGAGCACTCTCACAGTGAACATACTCTTCCCAGCCATGGGAAATCGTTGCAGGAAAAATAATTTTCAGTCTCTGCTAATGACTGCAGCAGCCCAGTTCAAATGGTGGTGATTAAAATGGAGAAGAGGCTGCATGATGGCAGTTCAAGCCTTCTCATCTTCTCCAGAGCCAAGGTCTGCACCTATGAAGTTTTGGCCCAAAGCCTGAGCCCAGAGGTCAGTGAGCCACTGTCAGGAACAGAGTCCTGGAGGACTGAGAACAGCAAATCTGCAGGGAATCTCTACGGGGTGAACTTCAGGAGTCTGCAGTTTCTCTGAAAATATTTCTTAGAGCCAGAAAGCCCATTTCTTCAACTGCAGGCATGTGGTGAGCCCATGGCTAGTTGCTAGATATGAGGGATTTTTTAATGTTCACTGGTTTGAAGTGTGGCATTCATACATTGATGTTTGTGGCCCTGACTGTAGCAAATCAGTGGCAAATGCATCTCTGTAAGTAAGAGCTACAGTTCTGAAAGCAAGATGTCCGGTATGTTTTTGATGTTGTGCATTTATTATGTCTCATGTTTGCTTGCCAGAAGTCTGTTGGGCAACTTCAGATCCTTGCACACCACTGCTGGGCAGCAGGCACTGGCTCGGCTGGGGGGGCTGTGTTTTCACGCTTTTCCTGCAGAAGAAATGGAAGAAAGGAAAATCTGCAGGAGCAGAGAGGCCTTGTGCCTCTTCAACCTTTTTCTTGGGAAAAGCAGCCTTTTTCCTTGGGAGAGTGGCCATGCTGAGCTTGCTAGGTCTTGCTAACACAGAGCACAAACACCGTGTGGGGGGCTCTGCAAAATACATGTATGTGTGTATGGGGTAGGGGAGTACTTTGCTTGAACACTGCTTGAATAATTTGATTTTATTAGCTGAAGTTTCACATTTCAGAGCAGAAATTTGGATGGAAATTTTAAGGACAAAATTCATCAGTGTGATGAAGGGAACGTGGTTAGGCGTATGCATGAAATCAGTGAAATGCTTGCCCAGGGATACACTTAAATAGTTTTTGCTGAATTGAACATGACAGGGTATACCAGATTAGTTGTCAGAGGCTTTCCAACTTCTCCATCTTCATAGTGCTCTGTAACATGATAAAGCATCTTTAAAATTTCATTAGCAGCTCAAAGTTAAAAGGGTTGAGAGGTTAAGAAACTGTCTGCTCTTGGGATCAGGAATGCACTCATACACTGGAAAAGAGCGGTCAAATCTGTTGTTGCACTCTTGAGGGGCTCTAGAGGATTCATTTTAAGACTACATTAGAAATGATTTTTTTTTGTTGTTGTTACTGGAGAGTCACTTTTTAGCCTGACTCTGTGCTGGAATGTGCGTCAAAACCATATTTGAAACACTGGCCTGGTAAGCATCAGCACAACCTGAAGAGGAGGGCGATGTCTAAACAGGTGTGCTCTCCCTCCTTCGGAGCTTGAGCAGACCAGACACAAGCCTGGTTTGATCTGAAAGTCTTGTAGGCGTGTTAGTGCTGGACTGAAGTGAACCTCATAAATCTTACTACAAGCAGACAGGTAAGTCTTCCAGAACAGTTGTTCTTTGAGTGCTTTCATTTGGGTTTGCTGGATTTAAATTAACCTAAAAAATATTTCAGGCAGCACATTCCATGTGTATGTGGGTCAATCAGATTTTGTGTCTCTATACAACAGACTGGAGGAGCATTTCCAGTCTGAGAGCCAGAGCAAATTCTCACAAAACAGAACACCTTCAGCTGCTGTCATCTTTCAATTAAATGTGAATTGATGTGATTGTTGCCCACAATGAGGTGCTTCCCCTAGTGGCCTCCGTTGTATTGCTTTAATAGAGCAGTGAGGGTTTCTGGGGGAATGTGTTGCCTGATCTAGTCGAGAGGTGGCGTCCCTGGTGGCAGGGAGGCTGGATTAAAATGATCTCTAAGGTCCCTTCCAGCTTAGGCCATTCTATGATTCTATGAAAGATGTTTTAGTACAGATCTTGCTTTACTTTTCCTTGTCTGTTGGGCTCTGTTACTGCTGCTTTAGAAGCGTTGTGGCTTTCCCCATTGCAGGTAACCAGCTGTGACCCAAACAACAGGTGACCTGGGGATGTTCAGCATGAGCTGCATGAGATGCTAAAGAAGGACTTTGAGCAGGATATCAGAGGGTACTAGAGAGGTCTATACCACTCACTGACCAGACATAGTCCCTTCTTTGGAGTCTGGGACTATTCAGACTGTGCTCAGGCTAAGGGATTTTTCCAACCATGAGAGTTGGGATTATTACCTAGTACAAAATAAAGACCTCTCTTAATCAACTACCAGTTGGTGAATTCAGTTGAGAATGAGACTTGATAACCTCACACTTAAGAAATCCTTCTCTTGTGTGATGTCCTGTGCGAAGATAAAGAGCATTTTGCCAAAGTTTCCAAAATAGTAAAGTGGTCTGGATTGGGCTGTACTGTGAGTGGACATGATTCATACTTGTAACTGGTGCACAGAATCATAGAATCATAGACTGGCCCAGGCTGGAAGGGACCTTAGAGATCATTTAATCCAACCTTCCCGTCATGGGCAGGGACGCCTCTCAGCTAGATCAGGCAACACATGGGGACCGATCGGGGATTGAACCCGCGACCTTGGTGTTATCAGCACCACGCTCTAAGCGACTGAGCTAACCGGCCCTCCAGTTAAATCTCTTCATCAGTGGTCTGCAGTGAGACTCACTGAGTAGAGGGATAACGAAGCATATACCGTCGATTATGAATGATAGATTTCATTAAAGTACTCGTTCCAAGAAAATTGAGTTGAGAGTTCACCTCTGGAGGAATCTTGCTGGACAAATCTGCGTTGCATGGAACATATTTATCTCACACCTCCTGGCCGTGCCTTATGATTGTGACTGAATAATGAGGCTTCACAGCCTAGTTCCTGTCCCTTTATTCCCTCTCCTTTGTCCAAAGTCACGGACTGTTTTCTGCTATGTTAAACAGTTTCACAAGAAGAGATGGTCCTGCACATGATGACTTTGTGGCTAACAAACACTTTAGGAGTATGTGAGAGATGTGACAGAGGGAAAAAAAGGAACCTAGGTTGTCTAAAGCCTGGCAGGTGTTCTTACTGCTAGGCTACCTAGTAAAAGGGGTGGCCGAAGGAGAGCGAGGACTTC
This sequence comes from Apaloderma vittatum, assembly GCF_000703405.1. NCBI lineage: Eukaryota > Metazoa > Chordata > Aves > Trogoniformes > Trogonidae > Apaloderma > Apaloderma vittatum. Next base: position 76,106 of record NW_009732542.1, on the reverse strand, counting down.
TCATGTGCCAGTAAAGTGTCAACAAGGTTTTGGGTTATTGGCTCCCTGCAGCAAGGTAGGAAACCTCCAGGGATTCCAAATGGGATATTGCACCCGCAGAATTTCCCTTTGAAGGCTAGAGAAAAGGCAGCTAGCTGTCTGCTGTAGAGCACTGGAAAGTCCTTTGTAGCTTTGCTGCCACCAAAGTTAGCTGATTGATGTGATAAGCATGCTGGGGGCCAGTTTTGACTTTGCTTTGATTTGAATTTTTCTTTCTTGCAGTTTGACCAAGACAGATGTTTGTTGAGTGATTTATGAATGTTCTTTAGCAGAAATATTTTTTTTCTGCTGATATTATTTATTTTTTTTAGAAGTTAGCACTTTGACCAGCTTTGTCTGTCAAGTTACGAGCCTTGCTTTATCTTCTGATGCTCAACCTAAGTAGACTTGTTGGTCAGGTTAGGGGAAAAAAGAGGAAAGACGACCATCAGCATATATTATCATATATTTGTAGGCATGTATCACCTGGGTAGCATTCAAACAGTTGGGTTGATTGCCTCTGGCAGACCCAAATAAGACCTGGTGGCTCTTAGCTCTGAGGTTTTTTTGAAGCTCCAGAAATTCACTTACAGGGCGGTGCATGGCTTTAGTGCAGACCTGGAACAGTGGCGGCACTTTGGGAGGTGAGTGGAAAGTTAGATGGGGAAATTGCTGTTTCTGAATTTACTTGTTTCAGGAAAAGGCCTTTTTATTTCCTCTGAGGTGATTGCTGCAGCAAATGCTGCAACCAGAGTCTTCCAGACATCTATGCAGACTGGAAAATCCATGAGACCTGCCATCTAAAACTTAATCATTAACATATTTCAAATACTCAAGACTGCCTTTGAACTCCTTTGGAATGTTGCATCTCCCAACAGCAAGTTACAAATATCTTCAAATACGTTATGAATTTTGCTTGGAGAAATGTGTAGTAAAGGAGGGGATTTTTTTTAATGAAGGGATTTTTAAAACAAGAAAACTCTTTGTGAGGAATCCATCACAAATGTTCACACTTGGGAGTGAAAGAAGAGCACTGTGAGTGCTCAGGAATGAGATTAGGTTAGACAGTTTTTCACTAATACTTTTATTTTCAGTGACAGCTTTCAAACTTTCACTAGATGAAGTATATAACCTTGAAGTTAAATGGCAGTTTCCTAGTCACAGGACGGACCTAATGAGGGAGTTGTTACCCAGATAAAACCTTCCTTCATATTGCTGTCATTGCTGTTTTCTTCCACGTGCATGATATGAGGGTTTCTACCAGCACAACTAGCCTTTGCCTCCGAGTACTCTGTTTTTGCCGTATCTTGAAGAAACTGCCAGCATGAAATCTGTGAGGAGTTGCTAGTGTGAGTGAACCTTTGAACGGATTGGTATTTGTACCGTGTGAATTGAATGAATTAATCTCTGCAGTGCTCTGGAGGCTACAGGATAAGAGAGTTTCTGTTCATCTTAAGTATCACACTTTAAATCTCATTGATGTTCTTACGCTCAACTTGTCAGAGGGGTATTTATGTATGACACTACTTTCTTTCTAAATACTTATAAAAGTAGCCTAGAAGACGAAGGTTTGGATTAACTTTCTTTCAGATAGGAGCATTTTCAGTTTTGAAACCATTCCAGTAATGTCTGAACATGGTTCAGTGCCAATTAACTGAAAGCTAATATTTTTGCCAGTGGAGAGAAGATTATAAGTGCTGTAAAATATGTAATTGAAGATGGTTAATGCCGCAGTATTGCCTCACATCATCCTGCTATAAACATTATGAGTGGTACCTCACTGGTGTTCATGTCAAACATGTTTGTGTACTCACTCCAGCCCTGGGGCAAAAAAAAAGCCTAACAAACTAATTTCTCTAAGAATTTACACCACGTGAGGTTTTGATTCTTTTTTCCATGCACTTCTGTTGGTTCTTCTTTGCTAAGCCAGTAATGGTTTCAAAAGATAGGAAGATATTCTGTATGTCTTCTGGTTTTGGGGGAGGAAAAAGGAGTAGGGGAGAGGGTGTTTTCATATTTATTCTCCTCTTGGTTTCTCTTTTATCTTCTGTGGCATCTTGATCCTGTCTTCTAATTTACCTGTATCTGAAAAGAAAAACCAGAAGCCCAGCAATCCTTTGACGTATGTTTGGGAAAATGTAGAATCATCTTTGTCAAGAAAACTCTTTGGAAATGGATGTAAATTATGGATGAGTATCTGTATCCAGCTTATCTGCCTGACACAAGTGCACTCCCTAAAACCAAGAATGAAGTGCTGGAATCTGCTAAGTGAATTTCCAGCTCCTTGGGGATGATGCTTTTCATTACTAAACACTGTGTTTGATGTCACCTGTTGAAGGCTTAATAAAATTTCTTATGATCGTTGTCCTGGTGTCTAATAACAAGTGAAGTTTGGTGCAATAGATGTGTAAAGTGTGTTTGACCCTCCACTGTCCTTTTAGTTCTCATGAAACTTGAAAAACTTAATTCTCCTTGAAAATTTGTTTTTTTCATGTCATGTTTAGGTGAAATTAGTCAGTTTTTTCAGAGGGCTAACGGGAGGCCAGGGAAAACAGACACATGAGCACAATGCTTGGTAACAAAAATGTAGAAAACCAAACTAAAATTTTGCTGCAAATTCTGTTCATGTGATAGGATGTGGTGGTTTGGCAGTGCTATAAGAAATCATGTGTTGAACTGTAAAGTATATAAACCTGGTTTCCTAGAGTTAATCTCTTGTACCTTTTGCAGGTGGAGATTTACATTTTACCTTTATATATTTACCTATGGAGTACGGTTCCTGAAAAAGGTAGGCACTTGTATTATTACATTTTCACAACACATCACAGATTTCTCTGAAGTCTCATATAGGTATAATATAAAGCAGAGGCACAAAACTTATGTTAATGAAGAATAAAAATTAAAATTTTATTTGTATTCATAAAATGAGTTGCTACTGGCATTGGTGAGGAATATATGTTCTTGTCAATATTTAATGGGGTCAAAAAATACATGGGTATAGCAACAAGCCTACTTCACTTCATTACGTTTCATTATAGACGTTAAGCAGGCAGAAAGGCTCATAGAATATTTGTCTCAATTTTCTGCATCATCCTTGTTGAAATGCGTCTGGCAGAGGTTGGTTTTTATTGACAAACAAAATCCATTAGTGTTTTATAAAATGTTACTTTTTTTCCTGTTCTGTGTCTGATGTACTGTGCAAAGAAGTTTCCATGGAGTTTTCCCATCAATGCTGTGTTTCTCATGATATAAGCAGAGAAGGTTATTAATAGCTTTGAAATGCCCTTGCATAGGTCTATTAACTGCCATAGACAGTAATCTGGATTTATAGTGCAAATTGCTTTTACAGTGTGACTAGTTCTCAAAGCTTTTGTGCAAGTCAAGCCATATTTGTGTAATTCTAAGATGTGAAATTATGCAAATGTGTGGTCTTGGTGCTTTCATGCAATCTTTTCTTTGTTTTGTTTTGGACAAAAAATTGACAAAAGAAAATATATCCTAAATCTTTCTGGCTCTTTTTAAATAGAAGTAACTAAAAAAAAAAAAAGCTAACTCTGCTCATTTCTATGGTTATAATTCTTGAGGGTGTCCTAGGTGCCTGGCAGCTTGGTGCCACCAAGGCTGGTGGTGTCTGTGGTGAGAGGGGACACCGATGCTGTCTCAGCTATTTGTCAGTGGTCAGCCCTAGAGGAGATGTGTGCACCAGTCTCCAAATGGACCAGGGCAGACGTAAAGTGAAGCCTCTCTCTGCCTCCGCGAACACTTACACATTTTGTGTACGTCACCCATTAGCATGTTGTATGGTAGTGATCTGGTGCTTGGTTTTCTGCCTTTGATTCTGTCTGTGGTACGAAATTACAAGAACAGTTTCAATACGCACTTGTCGCAACCTAAAAGGTTACTTGGCCTATGAATGTGGCTGTGGGTTCATAGGATTCTGTAATGCACAAGAACAAGAAGGCTTTATCCTTTGAATTTCTCTATATTATTGCAGATTACCACAAATACCACAAAAATCACCATTAGCAAGTATCACAAAATGACTACTAGAAATATACTCCTGATTAATAAAGCGAATCCTTCTTAGCACAAAGAAAGTGTCTGTTCTAGGAAAAACTCTGAATACTAGCACTGCTAAAGACTAAGAATAATACAGTAAACGCACACTTCATTACAAGCCGTTCTAAAGACTGAGCTGCCACACGAGGTACAGGACATCTTCTCCCAGTTCGGCGTGTCAGTGCGCTTTAAGTAGGGCTGGCTGACATAGCATGGTTGGCAGAACAAGATAAACCATTACTTGCTTAACAAGGATTGGTTATGGGATTTTGTTATAATTTTAACTTTGAACATGTTTAAGTTTTACAAAGATAACTTGTTTATTTTGTAATTGCCTATTTTTAATTACTCGTTTTTACACAGTGTTGTAAATAAATCTTGTAACTATTTGTGCTATTGTCATTATTCCAGTGTTCTGCTTGGACTACTCAGGACTTCAACATGGGAATGTATCTAAATTAACAAAATTATGATTCTGATTGCATTTATATTTACACCATATCCCTAGTAACATTGGGTAACTGAAAGTCCAGGCTTTTTGCTGTTCATCAAACACCAAAGATTTTGGTGGGTCCACTTAGGGTTTGCATGAAATAAAATCCAGAGCCCAAAATCTGGAGGGAGACACTTCTTTCAGAGCTAGTGAAAAAAGTTAAGCATAATTAATTCTCTTACAAATTTGATAGAAACATTTTATTTTTTTTCAAAAAGCTGTTTTGCCGGAGAGAAAACTAGTTTCATAGTCAGCGGCATCTTGCTGCGCTAGTGCTACAGTAGATCCTCTCAGATTACAGGGTCTACTTAAGACAATCCCTAAGATACCTAGTTTGGAAGACAAGATAAGCATGATGAGTGAGCCCAGGTACAGTGGCAGCCCCTGCTACCATCAGAGCCTCACTGGAAGAGGGTGAGATAGAGTAAATACTACAGACGTTCCTCTTTTGAAGAAAGGAATATGCTGCCAGCATAACACCACATTGGAAATACTCATTCTGACTTTGTCATGGTTTAACACCTACTGGAAACTAAGCACCACGCAGCCTCTTGCTCACTTCTCCACCCACAGTGAGATGGGGAGGAGAATCAAAAAAAAATAAAAGAAGTAAATCCTGTGGGTTGAGGCAAGAACAGTTTAATAACTACAGTAAAATAAATTATAATAATAATAATAAGTGTAATGCAAATTAATATAGCAAAAAAAGAGAGAAGTAGAACCCAAGAAAAGACAGGTGATGCGCAGTGCAATTGCTCACCCTCTGCTGCCTGAAGCCCAGCCAGTCTCCGAGCAGCGACTTACCCTCCCGGCCAACTGCCCCAGTTTATTTACTGAACATGCTATCTTATGGTATGGAATATTCCTTTGGCTAGTTCGAGTTAGCTGTCCTGGTCAAAGGGATATCCCAGAAGGCTCTCCCTAAAACACCATGCCCGATGCATTGCCTCCTAGGTCGTTTCTTTGCTGACTCTTGAATTGCCAAGCAGCAAAATACTCTGACTTGTATATTATTTTCCTTCCCTCCTGCCTTGACCTAGTCTCCTTGCAGCCTTTGCCTTGCTGCATAAGTTGCTGACCTAATGGGGTTTTTGTTCAGATTTGCCTCTCTTAAGATTCCCTTCCTTAGTTTGAGGGTGAAATTCACTTTTACCTGCAAGACTGGCATGGAGCCCATCAATTACTTAAGCACCACTTTGAGGTAGTTTTGAGGTCCTTTGCTTTGTGCTGGACTTTTGCCTAGTGGTGAATTTCACCTTTAGGATTCTTTCTGAAAACACCTTTCTCGTAATGCCCACAGCACATGAATCATTGCTCCTCTGTCTTTCACTGTCACCTTCCCTATTGCTGTGTAAAGCAATGTAACTGCGTCAGCGCAGTGTCGGCAGAAGGGTGAACGCCTGTGTTTCCTTGTGCCTACCAGACTGCCCAAGGAAGATCCAGCCAGGATACTCTGGCAAACCACCGTTCTTGCAAAGAGTATCATTAGGTCGTTGTTGCCTTTGTAGCGCTGACAAGCTTATCTGACTTTTGGGGAAGATGTGCCCCAGCTTAATAAGCAGTAGTTAGCAGACTTACGACTCTTGTCTTAGTTCTGAGAGTGTGATACTGTCAGCGTGGCACACATGCGGATGTTAATTTATGTTGAGCATGGTAGTAACTAACAGCATTAAAGTTTTACATTTGCCTGGCTAGAGCCTATTGCCAGGAGAAGGAGGCCTGGGGTTTTGGCTTTGATTTTCACTTTTGTGCAAAAGCACATGGAAGTTAATAAAGCTGTCATTCAGAGCAACTGTAGCTCGTTCAAAAGTACTTTGGCAAGCTTGTCCATGACTACAGTTAATGGCTGATCTAGATAAAAGAAATCTCTGCACCCAGTAAAGCAGTCTGTAAGTCTTTGCACTAACAACGGCACGTGGGATGATATATCAATTCTTTTGCCATGCTACAATTGCTGAGTGCATTGCTGGAGATTTAAAAACTTTCTTCTCACTGAAAAGTGTGTCTCTATCAAACTGTTCTCTTGGATTTTTGTCTTCTTCCAGTGACAGATGTGTGCTGTTAAGTCATAAATAAAGTAAAAAAATCCTACTTTTGTTGAACAATGTTTTCAAAAAATCTCAGGGAAAAAATGCCTGACATAAAGCTTTGTCTTCAAAGTTTGCTCTGTTGCAACAGAACCTGTATGCCTTAAATAATTTTTTGTCTTAATAGTGTCTGCGGGACCCTTAGATTGGGCCATTTAGCTGAACTCAGGAAGATCCTTTAGGTGGGGAAGGCAGAGGATTTGCTGTAGGTTGTCCTGCATGTGGCTGTCTGTTGTAAGCTGTGGCATCATGGTCAGGTGCTGATATTGTATGTGATTATTTTTCAATGTGAATGCACAAAAACCTCGTGCTTCCACCCTCTCTTCCTCCCTCTATCCATATGGACATCTGCTTTCCACAGGCTCTGGTTCACACATCAGCTGCTTCACAGGCTTCTCCCCGTCTCCTGCCAGCTCCACTGCTGAACTCTCCAGGCAGGAGGCCTTTCTGAGGTTCACACTGGTCTTGTCCTCAATGCCTCCGAACTCCAATGGGCGTATATTGCCGGCTTTGCCTTTGTTGTGGTAACACGTCACTCAGGAACTGACATTGTGTGAATGATTTTCCTTCTTATAATGTGCACTGTTGGTGACATGCACCATACCCAGCGGCTTTGATCGTTCCCTTTCCTTGGGTCTAAAGAAAAGGTAAAAGTGCAGCGGTGTCTGCCCTCTTCAGTCAGAATGTAATTTTACCTGCAGGATGCAGCTGGGTGATTGGTACTAGGTTTGCAATACCCAGAAAATACGTGCCCCTTTGAAGAGTTACAGTAAAGTGACAGAATTAGGTCTTTGGTAAGAGAACAGAGAAGGCAAGGCAGTTGCTTTCCTACTCACAAATGGACCATGGGTAGAGGAAATAGCTCACAACCTTCCAGACATTCAGCAAAACTGTTGTATCACCTCTTGTGTCTTAATATGCATGTGTAAGAGACAGACTTCAGTAATTACTTTTACGGTAGAGTTATTAGTATTTAATTATCATATTAGACATTCCTCCCTTCTCAAGCTCCTCCCTTCTCAAGTCCCTTTAGCCTCCTTTTTTGATTTTTACTCTCCTTTTCTTCAAAATAAGTAAATGAATATTACAGAGCTGCAAGGTTTAGTTTTATTAGAGTTTTTGCTGTCGTTGTCTGATCATGTATGTGCAAATTCTTCCTGCAGCTTTCTGACTGCACTGAGAATTTTCAACACTACCATTTGCTTCATTTGCATGTCTATAAAACACTTCCTTGCAGAACACCACGCCAGTATTGATGCCAACAAGACATTTAAGTTCCAGCAACATTGACTGCTTTGCTTATCACTAACACAGGAAGAAGATAACATTTTTGTTTTCTTCAGTAATATTTGCAATTAAATCAATGGCAGCTTGGCTCATGAAGAGTTAATGGTCTGATTGTGCTCCTATTAAAAGGAAAAATTAGCATGGGCTTCGGTGATAAAGAAACAGAGTGAGGATTTCAGGATTGGCTTGCTGATCCTTGGTGCTAAGCAGTATCTGTATAAAGCTGTAGAATGAAACACCTTTACTTATATCTGGAAGCAAAGCTTCCAGGTGGCATATGGTGACTTTTCACATTCAGTTGCCTTCCTTTAATTGCCCATGAGAATTCCAAACTCACAAAAGAGCATGAATTCCCTGCAGTAAGAGTCTTGTGAAATCCATAGTGAGGCTTGAGAACCTGAAGGTACATGTAGGGACCATCTGTCTGCCTGGATAAACAAATAACTTTGGACTTGCTGTTTGTCAAGTTTAGTGCTGAAGTAAGGTTAGTGGTAGCAGGATACTGTGGCTGTGTTTAAAAAATACCAGGTGCAACAAGCTTCTGTATGCGCCCAGCTGATGGAGTGCCAGTTCTGCATCTGCCTTCCTAAGGCCTCAGCCCCTACAGCAGGACTGTCTGCCACCTAGTTGCCACTGCTAGTCGTGCAGATAGATCGCAAAACACTAGGGAAGCCATACTGAAGGGTAAATTTGAGTCACAAAAATCTACTCAAGTGACATAAATGTGTGGAAGGCAGCCAGACAAAAAGCAGAGTTATATGGAGGAAAAAAAAAAACCCAAAAGGTAGAGCTCCGCTTCCACTGTCACAGAAGTTCCTCTTTCTTGAAACTAACAGAAGTTTCAAAACAAGAAAACGAAGTGCTTATTGTCATGTGTGCACTAATGGCAGAGTTAGCCAGTTACTGGGTGACAGCAGAAGATGCTCTGTCCATAGGCCACAGTTTCTGTGTGCCCTCAGAGAGAACCTGGCTTCCTAATGCTTTCTCCTGAGTGCGAGTGCTTCGTTCTGCTACTCAGCTGAGTTGGCGTGTTCTTTGATTCTTTTTGGAATAACATAGCAACAGCGATACACGCCAGTGTTACAGCCCTGGAAGAATAGTAGAGCATTTGTAAATGACATTTTGGATGGCTTGTAGTCAAGAATTTTAGAGCCTACATCAGACCACCTTCATTTGAAATAGAAAAAAAAGAACTTGTCACTTCATGATGTGGTGACTGGTTTTTGATATTATTTTTGTATTACTATTCACTTGTATCTCTTGATTATTGAGGTTGTTAACCTCAGGAGCTAAATACTTGTTGATACAGCAACTTCATAGAATTGTTATGTTTGGGGAAACTCTGTGATGAAGATTGTGAGTTGAAATACAGCAGGGGAAAGTGCAGGGTTCTACATCTGGGCAGGAACAACCCCAGGTTCCAGTATAGGTTGGGGAACGACCTGTTAGAGAGCAGCACAGGGGAAAGGGACCTGGGGGTGATGGTGGGCAGCAGGATGGCCATGAGCCAGCAGTGTGCCCTCCTGGCCAAGAAGGCCAATGGCTTCCTGGGCTGGGTTAGAAGGGAGGTGGTTAGTAGATAGAGAGAGGTCCTCCTGCCCCTCTGCTCTGCCCTGGTGAGACCGCATCTGGAATATTGTGTCCAGTTCTGGGCCCCTCAGCTCAAGAAGGACAGGGAACTGCTGGAGAGAGTCCAGCGCAGAGCAACTAAGGTAGTTAAGGGAGTGGAACATCTCCCTTAAGAGGAAAGACTGAAGGAGCTGGGTCTCTTTAGATTGGAGAAGAGGAGACTAAGGGATGACCTTATTAGTGTTTATAAATATATAAAGGGGGAGTGTCACGAGGATGGAGCCAGGCTCTTCTTGGTGGCAAACAATGATAGGACAAGGGGTATTGGAATCAAGCTGGAACACAAGAGGTTCCACTTAAATTTGAGAAGAAACTTCTCAGTGAGGGTGACAGAGCACTGGCACAGGCTGCCCAGGGAGGGTGTGGAGTCTCCTTCTCTGGAGACATTCAAAACCCACCTGGACGCCTTCCTGTGTAACATCATCCAGGTGTTCCTGCTCTGGCAGGGGGATTGGACTAGATGATCTTTTGAGGTCCCTTCCAGTCCCTAACATTCTGTGATACTGTGAGTTCATATCCCTGTGGGAAATAAGACTGGGACACAGGAACAATCGGATGTTTGCCTGGTGTGGTGTCTCAATTACCATTCTGGTTTTTGGAATTTTCCAGCTATTTATCTTTCCATTGGTTTTGCAGCTACTTTGCTATTAAACTATTTAATAGTTTCACTGTATGTTGTGTCTTGCATCTTTACTATAAGTGATACTTCATCTTCAGTTTTCTTCAGAACATCCTGAGGTCTGTTGCAGATGGCATATGTTCGGATGTCATAAAATACACCTCCATTTATTTTAGCTATTCAGTAAAACAATTTTGGAAACACCAGTGTACACTTCCTCCTTAAAGAAAACGTAAAACTGAAAGTTTCTGCTCACCAAATGGGTAAGTTGATGGTAGGTTATTTTAGTCAGGTTCAGGACCTGACTGCTGTCACTGTGTTTGCTCTGGTTAGTCATGATGAGATGTTTGAAGGATCTCCAAGAGGCAGTAAACTCTTACTTTTGGCCAAAGTAATCATATAGCTCACATTCTTGCAGAAAATTGTGGAGTTAGTGTAAAATCACTACCACACTTCTGTGTGCATTTCTACCATTTAATCTTCTTTCCTTTAAATTGAAATTTTTCTTCAGAAATAAATGGATGAAAGCAACACACTGCCACTCTTATTCCAAAGTTGTTTGTAGTGTTGGAAAGTTAACGTTGAATTGAGTCACTCTTACGATTTTAAAGAGCAAGTATATTGTTTTCTTTATTATGAAAGATATATTCCATTGTACTCTGTTCACCTGTTCCTTTCTCAGCCATATAGGGTCTCAGCAGGCTCATGGGATGCTCAGCATACTTTATAAACACTTCCCTAAGCTGACTCGATAGAGCAGCTTAATTCAGTCACAAATTACTTTGCCTAATAAATAGGGAAGGTTCTAATTCCACAGCTGTGCATGAGGCTTTTCTGACACTGGTGCTGTTTTTTTCTTAATTATCCTCTTGAGAGCTGAGTTGTGTCTCCATGGAGCAGTGGAGGGTACAGGCTTGGCTGGTTAGTGGTTTGTTTCTCTGTTCTCCTGACCTGTTTTACATAGCCTGACCTTGGAAAGCCCAATGTGCGTGAAATCACTGGCAGTTCTCTACTTGCTCCACAGATTTGTTTTCTGGCTTCAGGAATGGCCATGCAAGTCTCATGGGTTATCTGAAGATGAGTAGATGGGAGGAGGTAGAACTTTATCCTTGCAGTTCTCTTGGAAGGGCTGTTTTGTGCAGCTCTGAGCTTGTTGGCACTGGGAGTGGCAGGACTATTCTGATGAGAAACTAAATTTTGTATAATTCTGTATAATGTTACCAATATGCTCATCAGCTACCTCTTATGTCAGTATTTTCTGTATTTATCAGATCACTACACTGTTTCTCCCCACTTATTAAACTGGCTTTATTATTTTGAGGAGTGGGTTTGGGAGTTCTCTAAGTCTGCAGGTTTGACATGTTCCTGCGGACAACAGAAAGGCTACCTTGTTTCATTCCTCTCTGGTTGCCATCTCTTTAGCTGAACATTTTATCCAGTCTCAACACGTTTTCCCAAAGAAACAGATAGCAGTGACCTTGATTTAGCTCTGAGGGTCAATGCAGGCTTGCATCCAGGTCTTTCATCTTTCTGGAGGTTATTTGTTCCTGTCAGTTCTCTAAAATATGAAGAGAACAAATAAGGAGTTTTATCTTCGTGCATTGCAATTTCCAAAGTGCCAGTGAGAGCGGGGTGGTTCTGGCTCCGTGGCCCGTACCCTGCCCTGTCACTTGGCGGCTCAGGAGGACAGGGGGCAGCCAGGGCTGGGGGGGATCGGCTCTGGCCGGGCGGGGAAGCAGGCGAGGGAGCAGCTGCTGTAAAGCCAACTGCTCTTTCCGTTGTCCAGCAACTCTTCACTGGAGTCACACTACGGGAGATACACGTGGTAGCCTTTTCAAAAGCCTCATGCTGGTTGCAGTGTTTTATTGAACCATGATTTTTAAGAACGCTTTTGCAGTCATCCCGCCAGTTCTGTGAGAGAGCGGTTTTGTTGCGGTAAAGGTGGCTGCATCTGCAAAGAAATGCTTAGATATTCGAGTTGAACATGAGTGTAGTTTTCTTTTCCTAATGTCACTGATTTTGTACAGATGTTATTGAAAAGGATTCTTTCGAGCTTGATGACAAGTTTCGAAGGTGACATTTTAACTGCTGCTCTTACTTGGGAGGCTGTGCCGTGTTTGTGGTTACTGTGGGCACTTGAGGTCTGCAGTGGAAGGAAGCTGCTAATAGAGAAGATCCCTGACTGTGCTTTCAGACAAGCTTAGTTACTCCTTTAGTTGGCATTGGACTGAGAAATGAAGAAATAAATGGGAAATAATTTTTAAAATTACCCTGTTTGAAATGAACCCAGCAGTCACTGGCCTGTAAATGTTCTGCCCTGGGATGTGTGCGTTGTTGCAAATTAGGTTACAGGTAAATAAATGTTATATATTCTTATATATAACCAAACAGTATATATTGTTGATCCTGTGCTTCCTAAAATCCCTGTGCTTTACAAGTATGATACCTCAGAAATGTTCTGTTAAATAAGAGCCCTTGGACTTTGAGATAACTCTGACAGGATTCTGCTCCAGAAGGACCCTTGCTTCTGGGCCATGAGCAGCACATGGTTTCCAAAACCAACAGGTGCAGAGGTGTCAGGTACATTTACCTGGATTTTCGTGTTGTCATTGGGCTCAGGATCATGAAATTACCCTTTTGTAATTACAAAACAAAGGTCACGTGCAGTTGTCTTGGTTTGAGCTCAGCAAGATAAAAGTTTTGTGGGACACGTGGCAGTCACAGGGGGAGGGGGACAGCTCTGCCTATGAGGAGGAGAGGGTGGGTCAGGTGACCCAAGTGGACTAATCTTTGTATCTTTGAATATATTTGCATACTTATATATATATCTGTATATAGTTCTTTTTAAAAAAAAAATAGTTAGAATATTAGTTATACTGTTCTGTAGGAAATAAAGTTTGAATGCAGAAAATAATAGCTTTAAATTTTTTACACAAGCCTTCTGCAGTGCACAGAGAACACGTGGACTCTCTGTCCGCTGTAGAGATTTATTTCTAATATTTATTAGACATAAAGAATAAATTTATTTTTTCTCAATATTGTATGGGAATCATAAGAGGACATAATTCATGCTTAAAGTACTGATAGCAACTCTTCTCACTGGAAGCCACCAGAGATCACCGGTAGTAGCTGAGTGCCCCAAGGTACCAACTGGTAGCTGTGACTTAATTTTAACTTTTTGGATTAATGTTACTATGTAGATTCATCATAGGTAGGAATCAATTTTGGTAGAATTAAACTATTTAAAAGAAACCTTCCGAAATGAAAATTAAATTGCTATATTAAAAATGCCCAATGCCCTAGACAGTTTTCAGTTTTTCTAGCAGTAGAACAGATTCTGTTGTAAAAGTTTCTCAGCTATGGAAAGCTATTCGCAAAACACATTGTGTGTTACTTGCATCATTTGGAGCAGAAAAATATGAGCTGCATAAGAATGGTCAGTACTTCATTTATCATTTCCATCTCCGCTTGCCATACCTGCTGCATCTACATTTCTATGAAGCCACTGCTTCTGAGTATTTGGCAGAACAGAATGGTACAAGAAACATGGCATCTCAGAAATATTCACACCACTGTATGGAATACATCTGACTGTCTGGTTCTTAGAATGAGACTGCTTAAACCAGGCTAAATTTTTTTGCTTTGAATGCTGAGATATCAAAGCATGAATTTATGAAATGTCTATCACTTTGATTTAACGTAGAACTGACTCTAGGGAACAACAGCGTGGCAAGAGCTGGAAGCAGATTTGAACCCAGAGCCCTTGCTGCTGCCCTTCATCTCCTACATTCTTGAATTATTTGAAGCAGGCTTTCAACTGGGCACTTTTTTTAGTCTAGTCTGCATCTGTTGTGCTATTTCCTTCCCTTGTTATATCTGGAAGGTTGTTATATTATCTCTTACCGAAACCTTGTAATTACTTTTGTTCAGTGAGCTTATCCGCTCAATACTGGATAAATACTCTCATTTAAATGAAGAATGTCAGAGGCCACTCCGGAGCCCTTTTAACACAATGCTGATATTTGATATTTTACTGTGCTATTAACAGAGGGATAATGTGATACGTATGCCACTGGGGGAGGAAATGAAGCCTGCCTCTGGCAGATTGAACTTGCTGTAAAATTGGTTTGGACTCTGAGGTTTTTATTACTTTTTTTTTTTTAATCGGAAAAACAAATAGCTAGGTATCTGTAAGTGATGAAAATTGTTAAGCTAAAGTAATTTTGGATGTAAAAATCCAATCATACTGTTACTCCTTTTCATGAAAGTAGGGCTGAGCATTAAGTGCTAAATATAACAGTTCCTAATTCACAAATCCAATTTGCAAGCAGGAAAGAACACTCACACCAGAGTCTCCTGAAAGGGGCTATTGTGAAAAGGGAAATACCATATTACATTTCTAAATAAGCATCATGAGTGGAAGAGGTTTCCAGTAAGACCAAAGTTGGGTCCCATCTAATGGAAAAGGAATTTGTTTCTGATACCTCTTCAAAAGGGCATAAAAATTGTTGAGGGCGTTTAGGAGAGATTAACAGAGTGCTTTGGTTGTCTGAGACATAAATCATGAGTCATGCTGTGTGAAAGATCAAAGCCAGTGGAGAAATTTAATTTGAAATGACTGCAGCACTTCAGTGTACATCAACAAGCAAAATGAATGCCTTTTGGACAATGAGGATTCATAAGAGAAGGCCAGTCAGCATAGGAAATAAGTTGCTGCGTAAGCTATTGGAACATAATAACTGAATCAGCAAAAGAGGAGAAAGCTAGGCTGGCTAGTGGAGTTTCTTTGTGGATGAAAGGAAACAATAGTTTTTAAAAAGAAATAAACAAAAGGAGTATATCAGTGATATCCTGACTCAGTAAGAGGACACTGATGGCAACAGGACTTTCAGATGTCAACAATGGGGACAAATTTGACATAAGCATGAGGAGGGAAAACGATGCACTAATTTAAAAAATACATCTAAAACTGAATTTCACTTTATCTGCTTGGAATCCAGCTGGAGGTATTTAATAACATCAAAATAATAAGTAAATGCAGTGAACGAGGGGCCACCAGACCTTGTGCCCCCCCTGTGGACTTCAGCATAGTGTTCATCTTCTTGGCAGCCTGGCTGCCATAAAAATGGCAAATCTTCCAAAAACACTTCCCAAAGTCCTTTATTGGGGCAATTTTATGATGAAAATAGTTTTAATTCATCTGGAAACTAAGGTGCCTTGTTCATACCTCAAGCCAAGCAGTTGGCACAGCACTCCTCTGTTGCCAGGAGCTTTTCATGTTTTGCTATTCGTATGAATGAAGCAGTCCTGTCTTCCACAGCTAATTAAACCTGAGCAAAGAGTACGCATTTGGATATAAGAGCATGTTATTAATAGTGTGACGGGTGCTTTGAGTTGCCATTATTGAGTTGAACTCGCTATTGAGGCGGTGACTTGGAGCAGAATAGCTGCATCCTCATTTAAGCTGATATGTCCTGTAGAACAATACATACTTTTATACTGTAAGGACTTTGAGTCATAAAACTGCTTCACTTTACCTTTAAAGTAGCAGGGAGAAGAATCTTGCCAGTTAAATATTTTATCAGTGAGCTTTTTTTATTTTACTTTTTCGCATTATGTTCCCCTCCTGTTACACCTGTCAAAGCTTTCTTTTTTTCTCCTGCCTATTGATGGCCTTGGCTGTTGGGTGGTGATAGAAGTTAGCATGGGAAAATAGTTCTTTAAGTTCACATCTAACTCAAGAGTTTTACTTCTATTTTTTAACTGCTATTATCTCACATGTGACTTAAGGAGAGAGGAAGGTGAAAAAAAGAGGAAATGGATGTAAAATCTTACGTAGGTTTAGATATTTCTAAAGGTTTGGGAAATTATTTTGACTGTCTTCCTTTTCTCTGGTGAAGTAAATGTTAGCATGGCTACTGACTCAGAGCTGAGCAGGAAAGAATTCCTGGCAAACTATGTTTTTGTATTAAAATTAATTAGCATTTCCCCCCACTCTCATTCTGTTAGAATAGAGTACAATATGTGAGACCTTTTTTTACTGGGCTTTTTCCAGGCAGTATTTAGTAGCTATGGTGCTGTTAAATACGCAAAGACGTAGTTCAGTAGTAAAGACACTTGCAGTCCCACAGGTGAATGGTCCTGATGCATTATATATGCACTAACCTCAGAAAAATGTAATGGTTGCAGGAGTGGGAGGGGAAGAAACTAATTTAGTCATCCTTTCATGTTGTTGCTTAGCGTTATGTCTCGTTTTAGCTGTGCCCAGTGACTGAAGTGCTTAGAAATGGGTCCCTGTCCCGTGACCATGGCACTGGTGTCACTGCGATGCTTTCAGCCCCTCTGTTTCAGCAACTTGTTGGAAGGAGCTCTGCTCCCTCAGCCATCAGGTGGGACTTGGTGGTGCCTTCAGCTCTTCTGCCAAGGTTTCAGTGGCAGCACTAAGAGTGAGGAGTTCACTGCCAAAAGGCTTCCTCACCAGCTGCCCGTAATGGCACCATGTGATTCAAACGTGCTTGCCTCTCTGGGAATAGATTTGTCCCTATGAACTAGAGAAATCCTATATTTCCTATTAAAAATTCTATAGCTGCAGTAACTTTCTAATTTAACTGTCAGGGATGATTTTGAGACCTTGCTGCAATGTGCCTACACAAAGGTACAGCAAAACACAGTAGTTGGAGGAGCGGAAGGTTTGTTTGTTTGTTTGTTCTCTGTACAACTGTTCTTTCCAGTAAGCAGCGTAGGTTCGTGAGTACCACAATCTTCAACATCTGGGTTTGTGTGTGAGATTGTACCTTGGTGTTCACTTAATAAGGAGTTGCTGTTTTGTTATTATGAAAGAATGACTCTCTCTTTTTGTGGCCTGCATGCAGTGCTGGGGTGTGTTATGTGTCCCTGAAGCGAGCCCGTAGGGCAGGCACGCTCCGAAGGAAAGCAGCTCCCCGGGGATTTGCAAAAGTCGGCATCAGGAGTGCGATGAAGGATGTGGTGAACGCTTCCCATGAGCACAGGGCATGGAAGTCAGCAGCTGACCGAAATCAAGACAGATGCACTCTTCCAGCAGAGCAGCCACAGATAGGAGTTATAATTACAGAAAGTAGATATGTAATGATGAGTTTAATTATTAACCGCTTTCCTGTGTGCCTTTGAGTAACCGTAGTATCAGAGCACAGAGAGCTGGAAACCCTGGAGCTTTCTTGAAGCTGCATCCTGGAGGAGGATGAGGCATGCTCTGAAATCATGCAGCCCCGCAGTGATCTACCAGGGGTGAACTGCCCTATTTATTTTTTTTAATAATTTGCTCTTGGGATTTTTGCTCATCTCTTAAAGGTATAATTTTATACAGGTCACCCTCCTGACAAGGTATTATTTGCCAAGTGTAAATCTCAGCACTTTCTCTTTACAAACTACTTCCAGACCTAGAGTTGCATATTATTTGTTTTAATAAAGTCATAAATGTCATCTTAGATGCAAATTCTAGGCTGATTGATGTTGTCTGGCTCTGCAATCAAAAAATAGAAGGCAGCTGTAAAGCTAATGGGTTTACAGCTGCGTTGCTTCACCAAGGTGTTATCAGGCATCCGGGGTGCTCAGCTGAATGTGTCCACTACTTTTTATGTGCTCTTCTTACTCTGCAGATGGAGCCACAGCAAAATACATTCAGTAGTGTCGCTGGGAAACCTGTTACCCGCTGATAAGTAGGACCTTTAGCCTGGCTTCTACAATATTTCTGTAGACCTTCATCTGCTCTAAATTTTCATGGCACCTACTGGCTGCCCACTTGCTCATGTCAAAGCAGCCCTTGAGAATGTCACCATTACACGTGAGGGTAAAAATTTTAAGAAGTTTTGTTTACTACAGAGCAACTAGCAGAGGAGGAAGGTTCGCACATGAGAGCAAATATTTTGATGGCTGGGCCTGGTGGCTGGCTGGTCAGAGCAGGGGCAGGAGGTGCTGCACCTGCCAGCGTCTCTGGCTGGAGTGTTCTTCACTTCTGGTCAGTGCATGTGATGGCGCAATATTAGGATCCTTCCATGTTCTCTAGAGTTGTTTGTTCCTTTTCCCATGTTCATTTTCCACGTAATTTGAAAGTTGAAGTTACGTGTTTATCAGCACAAGACATAAACACCAGATCTCTTCACATCATATTTTTAAAGGGAAAAGCGGATGTATGTGATGCATGGAGCTTACTCTGCCTTTCCGGAGAGCGTTTTATGTAAATAAATCCAAACTTGAATTCATATTTTTTCTAAAAATATTTTTGTGCACGCACATATATTTGCATTTGAAATGTCAAGTGCATCTTCCAGTAATTGTTGTTAATCTTGGCCTTTTATGCGTCCTTCCGTATACTTTGTAGTTTCCGATTAGTTGAAGTTTCGTTTTAATTATGCTTGGAAATCAGCAGTGCAGATCGCTGGGAGGAAAGGCTGAGCACTCTTCGTTGTGAAAGCATTTTTCCCCCAACATCTTGTTTCTGCAGACACAAAGCGCTAAGGTCTGGAGAAAAAAACCCACCAGTTCTGCAGAAGCTTGTGACAGCTTGCTTAGTCACAGTGTGTGAGGAGAGAACCTCAGGAGGTTCGTTGGCCGTGGTCACATTGTCTTCACTTCCATTGTCAGCTGTGCCAAGAAATGTGAATGACTGTGAAGAATTCATGAAAATGCTATTCCTGGTGTGAGAAACAACTGCATCCCAAACCCAATCGCCAGTCACTGGAAGGAAGAACACACAGAAGTTGATGAAAAATAGTAGCCAAGTTCTCTTTTTTCCCCAGCACTGTGTTGTCAGAACTTAGTGGCTTTGTGGGCAGAGGAAATATACTTAATTTCATGTGTAGGCAACTAAATGCTGATGCTTGCAAAGAGCCAGTTTATCTTGCAGTTCAGCCTGCCCTAAACAATACCAGCCACTACTGTTGGCATCGTTTGCTGCTAAGGTTGAATCCTCAATGTCTATCACAGGTGGCCAGGAGAGACTGGAAACTGATTTATTTTTTACATCAGCCAGTCTTTAGTATGAGAAATCCTGAAGTAGTATCAAAACAGGTACAAGAATAGCAAGAGATGATGTTAACATGGTTCAGATCTTGTTTTATGCACCAGAAGATGATAGAAACTTTGAAAAGCTGACTCAAAATGTTCTGGTTGTTGCTTTATAGATCTTCTAAAATCTTTGTGGAAGATGAGGAAATGTTTCTTTTTTTTTCTTTCTGCTGGGGAGAAAATTGCTGCAAAATATTGATACTTGTGAAAAAAATGCCATTTTCTGTGGCTTGTAAAACTACAACTTATTTTACAACAATTAATGCAAAGAAATTTTTCTGTAGTTAAGAGGGAAAAAAGGTGTATTTATACATTTTATGCAGAAGCAAATGCTTTCATGGATATATACTCTTCTTAAGAGAGGGAGGATGCAGTAGTCTACACTTACACTTATCTTCAGTGAGCCAAGTAAGAAGATGGGGAAGGAGACCCAGGGTCACTGTGGAATTTGCATTTAAGAGATTAATTTATTGAAAAATGTCTTGATTTTTACCTTAAATGGGTGGAGTCATTTTTACACTAGACCGCAGAGCCCCTGGCATGGATAACTGTGGAAGGATGTGTTTTGTGCTGCCTGGTAATGTGACTTTCTCACTAACATCAGCAGCCATTCAGAATACCATGCCAAGAGGATGCAGGTGTTGCAGAAAGAAGCAAGCAAGCAATTTAAGTAATTCCCCTCTAAGCAAGTGCTTATTCAACCAAGTGATGTGCGAGAGGAATTCTTATTAATACATTGAAAAATAAAAAATTGCTATAATCCCTAGCCATAAATGGAGAAAAAAGTGGATGTTGAGATACTACTTAAGAACGTAGAAGATCTTATGCAAAAAACCACTCCACAACCTAACACCCCGAACCAACTCTTAGTTATGAATAGTTGTCTTTTTGCTGATGATCTGAAAGGTGCTGTTCACTAAAAGCCTGTAATTTTCGGTTCCTGGGTAATGAAAAAGAGGTGTAGAGTGTTAAATATTTCTATATTTTGCAGTCAGTTTTTTTTAGATTGTACCGTTATCACCCCCCTGCTGTTCCGATTGCAGTAGGTCTGCCAGCTGAGGAGCTCAGGACATGGCGAGGTGGGAGCGGGAGGTGGTGTTCTGCCTGCTGGGGGGGAAGGCGGCTGCTGTTGAGGAAAAGAGTGATGTCGCACGTCATACGTGTGTGTGTGTGTGTATTAATAGCAAACTTCAGGTCTAGGAGTAAGCGCAAATTGCACCCAGCATTTGCAGGGCTGAGTAAATGCTACTCAAGGGGAAATCTGGCCTCAGTTGTGCCGATTGTTTCTGCGAAGAGCAAGGATCTGCTCTAGCTTGATGAAAGTAGAGATGCGAATGCCGTGAGACGTCTTCATCTGTATCAGCCCAAAATGAATGAGATAGGTAGAACTTTGCCGGAAGTATTAGCCTGACTTTAATTAATAGTGCTAATTTCTGTTCCACTTAATATTGCTTGTAGCTGTCGGAGACAAATTTTGTAAAGCTATATCCAAATACATTAACCAAGCCAGATAAAATCTTGGCCTTTTCAGATTGCCCAGTACTTAGTCTATAGAGGATGAATGTTCAGGATTTCTGAGTTGTGCTGCTTGTTTTCTAATTTCAAAAGCACCTTGAAATCTTTTTTTGGACTGAGGATGTCTGATTTTGGTTTGAAATGTATTCTTGAGCATAAATAGACTTTTGAGATATGTGGGGGTTCTGTCATGATGTTCCTGGATTTTTACATGCTGCATTCTGATAAAAACAGCAGGCAGAGTGCATTTCTTTATCCGCTGGAAAAGTCAGAAGATTTTTCTTACTTACCTGGGAATTTAGGAAGAACCTCTTTGGGAGTTACCACATGGCCATGTGTTCAGAAGTAAGTCAGGTGCATAACAGCTTTTTCTAATACTCCGAACTGCTAGGGCAGGGGTTGCTCTGGGAAGAGATGGGTTTTGCTCTCATGAGACTTAGTGATGTACTTCTGGAAGTGTTTCTTCCATGTGTTACTTTTTCCAAGTTTATGGACTACAAAAAGAAAAAAAAGAGTGCCAGCAACGCTGTATTCATTTTTTGGACATCTCTTAAGTAAGGACAGGTTCACGCTTCCACTGGCAAAACACCACCAGAGTTTGTGAGTATGACTTGCGTCTCGGGATTTCTAGTTTTGCTGGGTACAAGGAAGAATTACTCAGTTGCTTATACAGCAACTTGCAGCGAGACAGACTATGGGAGTAAGTTACCTTGCGAATTCATGTGACCTTTGTGTAGATATATTTATATTTAAAGTCACAAGCTGATTCTATAGAAAATGCATGGGATTCACACCCAGGACCTGACTGATCCATACACATCTGACGGCTGCCTTGCTGACTGTAAGGGAAATGACTTGCTCATGCCATGCACGCCTCTTGTTTGTCTCTCTGGGATCCTAGCCTGTGGCCTTCGTGTGTTTCCTATACTCAGTTGGTTCTGCTGGGTACATATGGGTAAGAAAGGAGCATAAGTTCTTTTTATTACTGTATGATGAACTAAAATGTACCTTGTTAATTTAAAATACTTCATCATGTGCATCTCTTGCCTCCTTGATAAAATACAGCTAAATAAGTCTTTCAGCCTAATCAGCTATCTTGGGAACCGATAAAAATGGAAGGCTTTTTATTGTACTTCTGTTTTTTCTCCTTTGTTTACTTTCAAAACTGACCTTTCACGTACTAGGTACTAGCAGCACTTTGAGCGAGACATGCGTATTTCCATTGCTTCGGGGCTTCTGAAGGCTTGGGCTCAGTTCGAAGCTTTCTCTAAAGATAAGTGAATGGGACAACAGATGCGAAACAACCCGAGGCTTCTGGCTAAGCGGGCAGACATCTCAGGTCATTTGTTCTTTTTTTTTTATTTAATCATTCTGTTGTTTCAAGAGAAGTTTTATTTCTGAGAAGTTCTTTAAAATTACTCCTTTTAATCGCAGAATTGGAGAGAGGTTTGGTGGAGCTTTTGACATACATTTCTGTAAGGAAAAGAAAAATAGTAGAGATCTGTTCCTTAGCACTGTGACAGCAAATTCTGCAGCTGTTTATCATCCTCCTCTGTCATTGATAGGCACTGCACCAAAGTGTGGGAAAGCTTAAGCTTCCATCTGAAGTCCTTTACATTCTGTAAGGGAAGGTCTCAGCACTGTGGGGCTGGTGCTTTGTGCCTGTCATAATTGGTACTGAAATTTTTAGTATTCTATTTCCAGCTTAAGGATGCCTTTTTGTTATCAGGAACTTGGCATTTCCGCTCTTCTCCAGTTGCCTCAGGTTCCTCCCTTCCTCAGAGATTATATACCGAGAACAAAAAGTAAAATGGAAATTCAGCTATTCACCAGTGGAAACAGAGGCATGCTTTTTATGTTCATCAAAAATGGATCTGTTGCAAAGCCAAGTCACTCCCCTTTTCTCCCCATCCAACATGGGACTTTTCAGGAAGAGCTGGGCTCTGCTCCCCAGCGAGCTTGCCTGGTGCAAGGAAATTCACAAACGTGTCCTGTGAGCACCCGCAGGGCTCAGCTGAACCCTGAGAATGCCGGTATTGCCTCCTTCCTGCGTAATCCACGCGCTGTCGGTGTGTGTGGGTGTCACAGTGCAGACGATGTGGGCTCTCTTAGCATTCTCTCCTCCTTGCTGAAGCCTGCACAGAGTATGCCCCAGCTGTGAGATTCCTAGAGGACCAACCAAGATGCTTCTTGTTCCAGCTATTACCATGGTCTACATGGAGAAGTTAGGTTAAATCTAGGACTGTGTTCATTGCGGAGGTCAGAGGGGAAGGCTGTGCTTAAAGCAAGCTCTTTCTCTACCTCTTCCCTAAAACCCTCCAGAACCAAAGTTCCCTGTGGCTACAACCATTCGAGTCAACTCAGAGCTGGCAAGGCAGTTCAGCTGGGGAGGAGAGAGGAGTAAGAAGTGGTGTAGTTGCCCTGCTGTCTCAGCCACTGCTGCCCACAGAGGATCCATTAGGTTTCTGAACAGCTACTCAGAGCATTTTGTTTGAGGTTTTAGCGTGGCTTTCTGAGCCTTGTGTGGCTCAGAAGAGGCAGCTTTTCTTCTTTTTCTTTCGGTCTTTGAGGCTTAGTGCTTATATTATGTTGTTTGTCAGTTTGTGGTATTCTTTGAGGCCTTGTGGGTTTGAGTTCCTTCCGTGAGGGCTGTTTATTTAGCATTCATTATTTTAATTCCGCATAAACTTCTGTATCAGCAGCTCCTACAGCAGGCATCTCTCTGAAGAAGCCTTAAAGTGTCATAATATTTGAAAGAGAAAAACATGCATTTCTTGCTAGGACCTGTAATTTAGGTAGCAAAATAATTGGAGAGGGAATATCTCTTATCTCTTATCTCTTGTTGAATCTGATCTGAAAGACAGTTACAGCTTTTCAAACCTGGCTAAAACTATGAATTATCCTACAATATTTTAATGGATCTAATGGCAGCTGTCAGATAGGCGTATTTTAAGTTCTGTATATTAGTAACACTTGCAGAGGGGCTGTGGCTGTTTCCAAAGACCTTTCTTCTAGTGTGGAATGATGGGAACCCACGTGGCAGAGTAACTACTATGGAGATGTTTGAACAAATACATTCCTTGCATGAAATAATTTTATTCCTAATAGAGAGAAGTTTGGATCGACTTTAGTCATTCTTACAGCATCCTGTCAGAAGAGTTATGTAACATATACATAACTCCAAGTGGTCTGTTACTTTAAATGTTAAATGTATTCTGCTCAGGTTACTGTAAGAGTTGCTCCATGCTGTTTCAGGACCATTGGGAAGTATGGGTGTGCAGGTTTTCTTTTATCTCATTTTCCATGTTGAAGGCCACGTTAAAAAACCTAGGAAGAGCCTTTAGTAATCATATTACATCGCTGTTAATGAACAAAAGCTATAAGGACCTTCTGGAAGGCAAATCACAATTAGAACTTAAGTATCGGTAGGGAATTGGGCTATCATTCTGACTGGCATTTGTCTTGTCTTTTGATATGGTTCAAAACCTTCCTACCTAGCCTGATTCCCAGCCTGGGGCTTTAACATTCTACTTCGCATTCGTTTTATTTGGTTTGTCTCTCACGCACTGTGTTTTGCACGAGTTTGTCGTTGTGCTTTGTTGGAGCTGAACTGCTCCACCTGATGGTGAAAATAAGAAAATGCCGTCTCTCACGCGGTGGGGATTTATTTGGAAAGATGTAATCTGGTGAAATTAATGCTGTAAGGGGTGTATGCCTTAATCCAGGAGATTTACTGTTGGTGTTCTGCCCCCTTTATGCTTGGATGTAGAGCCGTTAAGATTACGTTCAGTAGTACGTTGTTGCACAAGTACCTTGAACCCACAGTTTTCTTTAATGCTTCCAGATACCTGGGGGGTGGGTACTTAGAGAAGTGTGTGTCTCAAAGTCAAGATGCTGCCGGACCCTGAGATGCTGCTATGCCTTGCAAGACGTACATATCTGAAAGAAGTTGTTACCGCTCGTGCCCAAAAAAGGGAAATGTGGTTGCTTGGTAGCAGTTGATTTGGTCATGTTTTTATTATCCAATGTGGAAATACTTAGTGGTTGAGTATGTTGGGGAGAAGAGCTTGTCCATGTCGTATTTTGTACCTCAAGTCCCTTTAGTTGAGCAGAAACAGAGGTAAAACTAAAAAAAACAGAGAGAAACAACCTGCTTACAAGAAAAGTTTTAAAAGGTTCTCTTGTGGCATTGAAAGAGAAATAATCACATAAATCTTGTGTGAGCAGCAAAGACACAAGAAGCATAACAGAGCTGCATGCTCCCAAGTCCTTTGGATTGCCCAGCTTTTTGCAGTGCAAGAGTCTGTGGGTGCATGCTACAATAAATATGTTTCTGGCATCTTTCATATTGCCCTAAGATATCAGAGTATTTTCTGTCTGGTAGCCAGATCTATCATTCCTGAACAGTCATGTCTTCAGCCACAAAAGCAAAGGTATGACTTGCTGTTGAGCTGCTCTGACTGGGATGCAGAGTGGATCCTGTATGGAAGATGGTTATATGTAACAGCACATGCAAGTAATGCTCTTTAAAATGTTTGAGCAGCCTAAGGCCGAGATTTCCTGTGCTATTGCGTTGGTAAATGTGAGTTCTGACCATCTGAGCACAATCTGATTTTCCTGCAAAAGGAAGGTCGTGGAGCACCAACTGAAAATCTCTGTGAACTGGCAGGTTGCTCTAATTCATGCTGTGAAATTTTGAGGAATCTCCTTGTATTCAGTTTTCATATCCTTTATCAAAAATTGCGAATTTCAAGCTTTTCCTGTAGTTTTGTCCTTTACTTATATTAATCATACACATGTAACATTGCCCAAAATGGTGTGTACAGACTTTTTTTTTCTTTCTTTCTTTCTCTCTCAGACACCTTGGCTCTGGAATACCAAACAGTGCTGGAACGGGTATCCATATCAGGTAAAAGTTACAGTGCTCCCTAAAAGCAAGCATGACACCTCTGCAGAGCTCTGGTTTTTATTATGATGGAGCTTTTTGTCAACATACTGATGTGAATGGACTACTCTGTGTGCTCCCTGTGTTGCTTGAGCTCAAGATGAGAAAGATGAATGTAGCTGTCACACCTCTTTTGAAATGAAGCGTAAGGTCTGAAAGCAGCTGTGGGAAGTCTAACCAGGAAAGCAGACATCTGCAATGGTAGAATGGTCATTTTTTACAAAGTTCTGAGGCTGTTGATAGTTTTAGCAAAGCCTCAGATTCAGCAGGCTGGGAAAAGCCGGTATAGTTCTCATAGTGGTTATATTGCATACAGGGCAAGGCTTTATCCCTGCAAGCTGGTTTGATCAAAGGGGAGACTAAAGAGAAGGTAAGTTTCTCCTTCAGGTGTTTAAACAGGGGCTGTCCACTCCTGGCTTCATGAAAGCTTACAGTGAAACATGTAAAATTAATGAGAGAATTGAGAATTGTTTCAAATCTTTATTTTCAGCAGTGTCTACGTTTTTATAAACTCAAAAAGCATCACCATTTCTCTCTGTTCTGGGCCACAGTATGTAACTTCAAAGACAGGACTTAAGTCAGTTATCTCTTCTACAAGGGAGAAGAATGCCACTGTTAAAGTAAAAAATCCTAGGTCGTGTCCTGCTACACTCATTCTCTCTTTCAGTCTGCTAAAAAATATTTTGCTCAAGTTTGAAATTTAGTTTGCTTAAAACAGTCTTCAAAAGAACAATAACAGTATACTTATTCCTTACTGCACTGCTAAGGTTTTAACTAGTTCCAGGAATATATAATTTCTGGGTGCAAATTCTGGCCATCTTTCACAGCAGCACAGTTGCTCAAGTGCTGCAATAACACCAGGATTAACTGTAGCCCTGTTTTCTTAATACTGTTTGTATAACAGGTAGCGATAAGAGATTAAAGTTGTGAAGTATGACTTTTTTTTTGATGTAAATCAGAGGCAACGAAAGTTTCAAATGTAACCTAGTAAAATGATCTTCAAAATTTTTAATAACTTTTATTAGCTTTTTCAGTTAGTCTGAATTCTAATTCTAAACTGAGCTTCTTTGAAATGCTTCTTTTTTAATTATTATTTCTAAATTCAGCATGTAGGAGTCTCAATAGGGATCACTGAGGCATTGAATTAGCTGCTGTCCAAATATAATTGACACTGGATTCCAAAAGCTCCAGCCAAGAGTTTGCAATTTGCAGAGTCTACACTGTCTAGGGAATATTGCTTTTTTTTTGCTTATTTTTTTCCTAGACAGTACGGAGCGGGAAGAGAAAAAACGTCATTGCCAGACTGGAAAGTATGAGGAAGAGTATTGTCTGAAAGATACATAAATTCCCTGTGACAGTGAACAGCCCTGGACAGGCTGGAGAACTGTGTTTAGGTTTGGGTGCTACTGTTCTGGAAGGTTGTGTACCTGTTGGAGATAGTTCAGTGGAGACAGTTCCAAGAATGGCCAGAATTTAGTCATTTGGCTTCAGAAGAAATAATGACTTAAATTCCACCCAAGGACTGGAGGGTGAACTGAGTAACATTAGGGAAGCAGAAGAAGAAATTGAATAGGAGAGGTGTTGAGTCTTCATCTCTCAGAGGTTTTAGGAACAATCGTTTGTCTGAATTGATATGGCTGTAGTCACTGGTGCCTTTCAGTCCTGTTTTATACTATTTTTGTGTTATTACTTGCAAGAAGAGATGAAAGACCATGAATCTTACTGGTTAAAGGACATATATTTACCAAACTTAGTGGAAGAACAAGGTCATTCAGAAAGGTAGTTACAATTTTAAAGGGTGGCAACTAAGCTTCCTGTACTAAAATCATGCTGCTATTAGAGAGGGTCCAACAGAAGGCAGAGCATCAAATAAAAGTAATTGTCAGAATCATTGTCTTGGAGATAAAAACGTATGCTGGGTGCTAATCAAGATTAAGTACTGTGTTTTCAATTTGGTTTTGTTATTTTCTCAACCAAATAAATTTTCTAATCTCTTGTTTGTTGCAAATCCTGTGTATGTCCACTCAAGACAGCATTGTAGAAATCCAGCTTGACTTAGTGTAGATGTCACCCAAATTATCTATTTGACTATAACTTACGCATAAGCACAGAACAGTCCTATTGAAATTAAGTCTATGGAAAACTGAAATCTAACATTTAAACTAAGTAAAACACACACTATTGATATATCGTGGAGGGAAACCATGATATATGTAGAATCACTCTACATTATCATTATATATGGATTTAGAAATGCTGATGCTATTGTTAATAAAGAGCTGACAATCTTAATTGTTTCCCAGAAGTTTTCCCCAGTGAGCGCTCTTGCAATAATTACAATAGTTGTGGTTCATCGCTAGCTCATGTTCTTTTCCCTTTTTTTAATTACACCTTATTAAAAGTTTACTGGCAGTCTCACTAAATCAGAAAAAGATTATATTGGCTCAAGAAATGGCTTTAAAAGATTGATTTTGAATGTTCGTATTTTTCATAAAGCATAAGCATATGTCTATATTTAAATAATCCACAAAGTGCATTTAGTGAGCACCTAAGGACTATTTTTGAGCTGCAAAGAACTGGTCTGCCAAAGGGAATGGAGTAAAAGAAGCAACTGAAATGCCTCTTGGCAGGGGAAATAGCTCGTGCCCTGCTTGGGTGCATGGTTATGCCAGTGCAAACTGCTCTAGAGATGGTTCATCTGATCCCTAAGGAGATGCCCTCAGGAGCTTCTCCTGTGCCACTGCCCCTCTCTGTCACTGCAGTGGAAGTCGTGGCTAGCGTGGAGGCACAGCAGCAGGGAAATTCGAGTAGCTCCTCAGACTGGCTCTCTTAGGCTGAAGGCCAAGCAACTTATGTGTGCTGGGGGTTACCTTCTTTGAAGTTACCCCAGGTTGGTTTTGGCTCCTGTGTCTTGTTATTTTTTTATTTTATTTCTTTTAATTTCAAACATCTGTGTAACCATGCTCTATATCAGACAAGGCACCTGTATAACTTTATTTTATTTTCTTCTTTCCAAAAGGTTAAATTCTTTAAAAGTAGGCTTTTATATTAGAAAGAGCTCTGTTTAAATCTCCCATTTTCATCATGAGCAAATGAGATTATATTTCTTTCATCTGCTCTAGAATTGTTTCTTTTGCTGTGATTTAAACCCATATTACTGATGTACAGCAAGATGTTTCAAGTAATCTTTCAAAAAAGACTTAGGAGTACTCAGTATTTAGTTTGTTCTAGATCCCAAATGGATAAAATCATAAACTTTTGATATTACAGTAATGTGAAAATTTAAACATAAGAGTAGAGTAGGTTGGGGACCTTTATTTTTCTAGAGCCATCAAAGTTTGAGGCAACTGTTGTCATTTTTTCTTACATAGGATGCTTATATATAATTCAATAATCCCTCTGTGTTTAAACATGACTCCTATAGAGCTCAGCTGCCTGTAATGTAAGTTAGACTATTAACCTTTTCTCATCTCCATCTTTCAGCCACTGATGCCTGACCTTCATTATTACTACATAGTTGAATTGTCATTCTACTGGTCCTTAATGTTTTCTCAATTCATTGACATCAAAAGAAAGGTAAGAACACTATAAAGACTAAAAACATTGAAAGCTGTAAGCACCTATCTTCCTTGACTTGAGGAACAGTTGTATTACCTGTGCAATGAACTGGAAATACAGTTCTTCATAGTCACCACTGCTTGCAGGAAATTATCACTGAGAAACTGATGTTGAAGTGCTTGTCTTACTCTGTTCCTTGTTACTGTGATGTGGGTTTTTCTGCACATGGGAAAAAGAGCCTGAAGTAATCAAATATTCATTGAGATAGCATCAGCCAAAAAACCTTCTGCTTTCATTCAGCGATTTGAATGGAACTGAACACGTAGTAGCTGGTAGATGTAGTCTTTCTTCTGAGAGTTAAAGGATGAAATATCAATGTCAGAGCGGGACTGCCTCATGAATTCATAGTATCACTTTGGTAAGATCTATGAGGGCTTTAAATGTATTCTGGAAAGGGATGGTAAAACCAGGGATACATTTAATATTAAAATGCAGTATTACACTTAGCCTTACCTTTATAGTTATGAAATTTCAGGTAGCTGAGCATTGCTCTTAAGGGACTGTTAATCAAGAAAATAAGCTCTGGCAAGGTAAAAACATTTTTCCGGTATCAGTAGCAACCTCTTCCATATTCCTTCATCCAAATTCTCTACTCTGAAGAGAGTGCTAGTCCATAGAAGAACAGGCAGCCCAACAGTAATTCTATAATAACGGTCCACTGAGCCATTCCTGCAGATTTTGTTAATGTTGCCAAATTATTTGTTTAAACATTTGGAGGGATTTTATAATATTTTTATGTTCCACCTTCTGCTGTCATTTAATTAAATGATTGTAGGCTATACTAGTGGAAAAATCCCTCTTTACTAGAATTTTAGCAGGAGCATTACTCTGAAGAGAGTAAGTGAAGGATCCAGCATGTCCTGAATAAATTTATTTGTTGTTTGGAACCACATTGTGCTCCTGGGAGTCTTGTGTCAGACCTACATATGTAGAAAAAAGCCCCTCTATTTGAATTTCAATTTTTTTTTAGAAGTAGAAATCTCAAGAAAACATCCACGAATTTTAAATCCATATTGGAGGGTAAATTGCAAACAAAACAACCAATTTAGGATGAATACATGTAAATCCCTTGCTTGCATTGTCAGTAGCTGCTAAACATTGTATTAATCATGAGCTTGAAATGAATACAACTTCACTGTTTCAAAAAAAACAGAAACGCAGAAAACCTGTTCCATGGAGCTGTAACGGTCATAGTATCATAGAATCCTAGAATGGCCCAGGCTGGAAGAGACCTTAGAGATCATTTCATCCAACCTCCCTGTCATGGGCAGGGACGCCTCTCAGCTAGATCAGGCAACACATGGGGACTGAACGGGGATCGAACCCGCGACCTTGGTGTTATCAGTGGAAATGAATTTAAATCAAGAGTAACATTAACTAATATACTGCAAGTGCCAGCAATACCGAATAGCCGTTAGTCGATATATCAGCCAAAACCAGACCTCTGCAGTGATGTTACAGAATTGTTCCGGTTATTGCAGCAGAAATGTCTTGTGTCTGACCAGCCCCCTACATTCACGTTCAGCCCACTGCACTGTGCCATTGGTTATATTTTATTTTCTTTGTGTACCTCTTGAGGGAGAAGAAAACGTAACAGCATTGCAATTACAACAGAACTACAATCTTGCAGTGCAATAGATTTTTAAAGAATGTTTAAACCTAAACAGCATCTAGGTTCAGCACTGAAGTACACTTCTGAAAAGGGCCATTGGGAGGGTCGGTAATATCTTTCTCATTTCATACATCCCATGAGCAAATGCTATAGCTTTTTCCCTCATGGTTTGGAGGGTTTGTTCTCACTGGTGAGCTGAGCACAGGGCTGAAGCCCAATTCTGTCTGTAGTACAGGTGCAACTAAATAATCTTTTGCAAATCTATTTAAGTGGTGGGTACTTTTTATCAGGAAGACTTCAGCAGCAGTAGAAATAGGATGGGGTATGGAGGTGGGAAAGTTAACAGCTAAGTACCACCCCTGCCGCAGATTTTCAGTGCTTGAACCCAGAGCACGAGCTCGAGGCAGTGTCCCGTGCATCTGCTGTGTCTGAGAATGCCCCAGGTGTCCAGCAGAGAGCAGGAGCACAGGATCCGCAGTGGGAAGTTGAAGCCTTTCACTGTGAGCAGCCTGCAGGAGACAGCGGGGATGTCATATTTATAAATAACCCATTAGATCACTGATCCGTTTGGACTGTGGAGACAGTTATTTTTGTAATGTAAGCAAAACTGATAACTAGGAAGATCAGACTGGAGAAACGTAGCTGTGCGCTGGTGTCAAGCAGTAAAACTCTGTGGCCAAGGGGCAGTGCAAGCTGTCACGGAAACCCGTGAGTTGACAGATGTTATCGCTGGGAGTAGTTGGCAAAACACAGTAGGATCTTGACAGAGACACCAACTCTTGCAGCACCATAACAGTTCTCTTTTAAAAGAGCAGGTTTAGTTTAAAAAATGTGGAAGCTTCTTGATGTACCCAATATGCAATGTGTGAAACAGTGCCCATACAAAATAAGACTGTTTAGCTGGAGGAAGCAGGAAATTTGCCAGCTAATACCAGATGCTATTGTAATACTTCATGTGAGCTGTTAATATGCAGAGCAGATTAACAGTTCTCAACCTGAGAAATCTGTTGATGTTTTCATGCTACAGTGAGAGGAATACTTTTATCTAAGTCTTGGTTATGATTTTAAATACTTTAAATTCAGCAGTGGCTGTGCTGTAGTCTGAGATGATCAAAAGTGCGCTGTCAGCTTTGTGCACTGCAGGAATTCCAACAACTGCTTTTATGTAGCCAGGTTTCTCTCAAGGTGAGGTGTGGTAGGTCCTCTCTGAAGGCACCGGCAGTCGGCACTCGCCTAACTCCAGCACTGATCTTCCACTCACTGTAGCTCAAGAGAAGGGTACTTGCAGCTTTCCATCTCCGTTTTATTCTTCTGTAGTAGGAAATTCATGACTTTAAAATGACTTCCAATTGCTTTGCTGACTTTCAAATATGTGTTCATCTCGGTGTTACGAATTCCTCCAGATTATCTTTGCCTGGCTGAAGACGTGTGAGCAAATTGTTTAGGCTGTTGCACGTTCCTGCTATTGGCATTAAGGCAGCGAACTGAGTAGTTTAACTTTTGCAGTTTTATAATGGCATGTTGTTTGCTTCATAAATATCTACTATGCTGCTGTAATGATGTTCTGCCCTTAAGGGATTTCATTTTCAAAGACTGCAACTCAGTATGATTTCCTTTCTTTATCATCTCTGTCCAGCTTCCCATTCTTGTATTTTGTAAAACACAGAGGAAAAAAAAATAAATTGGGGGTCTTTCTTACAGTCACAAGCTGCTCATGAACTTTAAAAGCAGTGAGGCTTATTTACATGCTTTTTGGATACCTGTTTGATTCAAAAATTATTTAGTGGGTGTATTTAAGGGAATATATAAAATTCCTACTTGGTGAAGACCTAGGAGATCTTTCTCTGTATTCACACCTTTTAGTACAAAGGATCTTGGCAATTGCTACAGCTTCTGTGTTTTACTTTTTTTTTAAAAAAAAAAGATAGGTACAGGTCACTCAATCCAAAATACAATAACCCGTAGCTGCTAATTTTCTTGATTCTAAAAAATTTGCGCTATATTTCACTAAATCTCGACCCTAGATCTCTTTCTTCAAACTGAGTTGATTTAGTTTGTTTCAGAGGAGAGGCATTTAGATGGTGTGTGTTTTGCAGACCTTTACTAGAATTGTAATGGTTGAAATATTCCCTTTCCTTGTTGATCTAGAACACAGCCCATTTCCAGAAGCTGGAGTGACTGATGAAGACTGTGTTTTGTCCCTCAGTGGCACTAATGCTTGGTAGCCACGTGACAGTTCAGCCAGTGCGTGTGACAAGTTAAATGTGGGTAGCAGAAGCCTTGATTCCCAGGGCTTGTCTACAAGTTGAGACCCACAGGGTTTCTCTGTTG
>NW_009732542.1:41582-42831 GCF_000703405.1 Apaloderma vittatum | reverse complement strand
GCTGAGGGTGTCAGGAGTAGGTTCTTTCTCCTAATTCTTAGGCACATGTTTTCATGACGCAGGCATGTGACATCTTTAGGCTGTTAAAACTGGAGGCTACAAACCTGCTGTAAATAAATGCATCTTGCCCAAGTGTACATACGGTTTGAAATACATTTTAAAAAAGAAAAATTGCATTTCTGTACAGCTGATCTTCTGCTGTGTGGGGCTGAAAGAGCTTGAGTAAGTGGGGAACACAAGTACCCCTTGACGTTATGAGGGCTTGTACCGGTAGTTTCGATGTATTCTTATGTATTTCTTAGGTATAATTTAAACCTAACAGGTAGTATCTTCAAAGCATAGTAGTAATTACTGACATAAAAAAAGTCACAAACAAGAAAGAAAGGACCAGAATAACAAAAGTAATCTTATTTACATCACTGATACATTTTTCTAACAATTTTCAGTAAGTCAGTCCAGCATCTTTGTTTCAGAGCTTGCGGTCAGATAACTCTCTCTCTTAAGAAAAATTATTAGAGAAGGAGTTCCCTGGACAGCATTTCTGTGAGTAAACTCACGCAGAAGTGCAGAAGACTGCTGCCCAAGAGCATTAGGGCTGCTTAGGAATAATCCATATTGTCATAGAGTTCCCAAGAGGAACTAAATGTCTCATATTTGTAGAACATGAATATGTCAGCTATAAAAACAGAGATTTTCTACTTGGCTTCCTCCCCCAAGTTGGACTGCCTCTGTGCTAACATAATTGTAGTTAGAAGGAAAATGAAGAACACTGCCATAGCATTTGCAGCTGAAGCAGTTAAAGAGCTGAGCTGTGGTATGGCCATATGGCAATGCCGGTAGTTTTCTTGTAATCCCGGGGAATAAGGTAGGTGCTTTGCTGTTTTGATTATGGCATGGGAAAATGATCCTCATGTGTGAATTTGGAGTTACTGAATGACTAAGATGCTGTACTCCTGCTTTCCCTTAAGGCTCTTAGAAGGGGAAACAGCCTTTAAGTCTCTCCTTGTTCAGTCTGCTTTAAGAAAATGGATTTAAAGCAATGGCTTGATATGAGTGCTGAATGCATTTGCTTGTGCTTCACACTGCTTTTAGACATAATAACCTAGCTGAGAAATGTTGGGTGTATGCCAAACTGGGATACAGTTCTCTGCTTTTAGACTTTTTATTGTCCTTTTCTTCTCCTCTCCCCCTAACCCTCAGCTTTGTGTTGGAGATACTGGCAATCACCATTGACGAGTATGTGTAGGGA
>NW_009732542.1:0-41571 GCF_000703405.1 Apaloderma vittatum | reverse complement strand
AACAGGACCTTGTAGCACCTGACAGCATGAAACACAAAGTGTTAGGCTGGGAGCAGGTCCTGTCCCTGTTCAGCTGCAGGTTTTTCCCCAGGCTTTAGGTGTACACTGCAGTGAAGCCAAGTGTTGGTACAAAGAGGGAGCATCCCTCCACGCCGTTGAAAACTGATGCTTCCTACGTGCCTGCTGAATTCCTGAAGAGAGGTACGGTGGCACTGGGCAGTTGTTCTTCCCAGTATTGGAGGGACAAAGCACTTGGCAACTGTTCCAGAGCTGACCCTGGAGCTCACCAGCACTTTCTGTAGGCCCTCCTGCCCAACACACAGTCCCTTTGCAAACCAGCTGCTGCCGCGCTAAAGACTGCAGGGTCTCAGTTTCACTTTCTCTGCTGTGGGCCATTTCATTGAAGACTACCACAGCTTAGCATGGCTGGCCCATGGAACCTTCAAGAAAGCCAAATTCCGCCTTCCCAGATGCTTGGCAAGCAGGCTGCCTGGAGGAGCTGCTACTTCTGCCTGCCTGGATCTCTCTCCCTTCAAGAGCCCTGCATGAGAGCCACTAGGTCTACTGAGAGCTGTGGTAGTAACTGCACCTGGTGCATGGAGCTACTCCCCAGTCAAATGGTGCCTGTGATCTTTCCTTCAGGGTTTTGATATCACTTTCTCAGAAACTGTGGGTAGTTCAGCAAACTCCAGCAAGACTACTTCTGCACTGACTTGGTGCCTTGCAGAGAAGAGTCTCATCTCTGTGGGTCCTTTTCTCTCAGTAATTGATCTGGGAGTCTAGGCCGGGCACACAGATCATTCCCTCTGCTTTGCCTACCCCTTGTCATTCATCTGGGAATGTGATGTTGTAAGAGCTTAGCCATACCCAGTAATTTTCAATAGTAACAGTTACTTGCTGGCCAAATAACTCAGGAGTTACTAATCTGGAGACCTGCATCATTTGGGAGGCACCGTGTTAGATCTAAGTAGCAGGAGCTGCACCAGCTCATTCAAAACTTTTCTGACCCTGTTAGTGTGTGAAGACAAAGCAGCTTCATTGAAAATAAACAAGTGAAAAACTGGATTTGGGATTCTCAGCGCTGTGAAAGCTCTCAGTCGTGCTTGGCAGGTGACTGTTGATAACTCCTAGTGCCATGGAAACGTGTTTCCGCATCGTTTGTAGCTGTCTGAACTCTTGTGAATGGTGTGTTATTCTGCATATTGTGTGTTGCTTGGTGAATAAAAAATATGGTGTAATTTGGTTTGTGTATATGTATGCCTTTTCAGAGTAACTTCAGCCACAATTATTTACTTCATTAGGTTAAATTACTGTGAACTGAGAAGTGTAAATATTGCCCAGCTTTCAATAATTATGTATTTTGTTAATGTACAATGATTATTCTATTCAGTCTAAATGAAATATATAGCACGATAGTTAACACACCTATGTAGCAGGAGCTTCATGTAACATAACCATAATGCTGGGTTTAAAAAAAATCCTTCCATTTTTGCTTACTTCTTTTTTTTTGTTTTGTTTTGTTCTTTCCCCCTGCTTCTTGCTGCTCTAGGATTTTGGCATCATGTTTACACATCATATTGTAACAGTCACCCTGATAACCTTCTCATATGTGACCAATTTGACACGAGTGGGAACCTTGACCTTATGTCTCCATGATGCGGCTGACGTTGTCCTAGAGGTGAGAAAATACATATGTCCGCAATGTCTGTACCTGATATTCACTCTTCAGAGAGTTAACGTGTCAGTAAGTAGAAGCTATTTGCTATGCAGAACAAGTATTTTCTAAGCAAAGAGTCCAGTTTAAGGTGGTAGTGGTGATTAATATATAGTGTACATCCTTGCTGAAATATATTACACTTGTAGCAGTGCATGTAAATGACTTGTACAGAGCAGAGACTGGTGGTGCATTGCATACCAGGGAGGGTTACACACAGATTTTAAATATAATATGATAAAGTCAGAAGCTCAAAGTTGCAAAATCTGGAAAGAGGTGACTATGGGATAGAAGCTCCTTGTTCTTAACCACTCTGATGTGGTATGTAGAGCAAGAACCTGTCTCCAAAAGAATCAAGGTGTCGCGGTTTGTTTCTGCCGTTCCATGCTGGGCAAGAGGGCGCTGAACAATTTAGTGGCTGTTTGTACATGGACAGCAAGCTGACCTCGGGTCCCAGGACCTTCCAGGTTCCCATGCCTCCACATCTAGTATTAAGGGATAATTGAAATTCTTTTAAGTCAAGATGGCCTGTAACTTCCATAGTGACAATTTAGAGATGTTGTCATCTTATATCTGTATAAGTTTTCAGACAGCTCTATATGATGCTGGGATTAGGCTGTGAACTCTCCATCAGGATCAAACCGAAGTTAATTACTATTTTGTCTGAAAATATATTTTGTTAAAGGAGTTGCAAGCCTCCTGTTATGGAAGAATATAGTCTCGTTGTGTGAGTCACCTATCGCAGAATCAAAATCCTGCCATTCTGATTCTTTAATAGTGCTGTAAATCTGGGAGTTTTTTAAAATCTTTTTTTAATCTAGAAGGCACATGACTGCCTGAGATAGAAAGCAACAGTGAACCTGTATTTTTCCTGTTAGAGATAATTACATCCTTACACATTGATTTTTCTGTTGTAGCAATGTGTGGAGATCCATTTTGTTAATTGAGGGTTCACGCAAAGTTTCTTCATTCCTTTTTTCTCACCCGAGAAGGATGTACTTGAAGGTGTTCATTCGAGGTCAGACCAGTGTCTGTGGAATTACAGCTGTCTGTTACAGCTGGATAGCAGCTATAATAGGCTAGCTAAAAACTCACCTTGAACACGGAGAGATGCACATTAATGCTCAGTTTCTCTGTTCACTGGCTAAGGCAAAGAGAAATTGCTGGTATTCTCACATGATTTGCAAACATTCAGCAAACAAGAATGAGACACATAATTCAGTGGTCTTTGTAGTCAATTCATTCCGTCTATTCTGACTGGAAATACTAAAGCTATTCTAAAGTATAAGAAAAAGAATCGCAAGCCCTGAGCAGCATTAACTGGGAGGGCCATTAAGCTCACTCAACAGACTTGTACTAGTGCAGTGGGTGCCAGCCCTGGTGCTGTATGGGAGAAAATGGACTCACCCACTGCTGACATTACTGTCAGGAAAGTCAGTGCAAAGGAAGAAGATTATCAAACTGCAAAAGAAGCTGGTAAAATATCTTACTGTGGTGGGTCGCTTATGCACCTGACCTGTTTTACATTTTATGTATTGGTAAAAATGAAAAACTGGTTCCAGAGGCCACTAGACTCTTTCCACTTACCATTTCATAAGGAATATGTCCAGTGGAAATCTGGAATGCAGCATTTTTTCTATTCTCATTGCAGGAAGTAGTGTATATGGGTAGGAATACTGAAGGTGAGGTTTTTTCCATAGGTTGTAAGGTATCTGCAGGTACAGAAGAGCCAGCAGGATTTTCGGTAATACATAGCTGTCCTCTTAGGTCTGAGTGAAAGTTACCTTGGATATTCAAAGCAGCCTAGCCATGGCAGTATAGACCAAACATACAGGTATTTGCTTGCCTCAGAAGCCATTACATTAGCTTAAAATAAAATCTAATCTACTGAGAGACAACTTTGAGAATCCTGCCTAAGTTGTTTGTGGGGTCTTGGATATCTTTGCACTGCAGTGCAGCTTGTGGGTTGGAAATGCCATGACCTAACCTTAAAATTCAACCTTTTGGGTGATCTTGAGACTTCTCAGCTTCATTTAATGAACCCTGTGACAGTTTTGATGCCAGTGTTTGGATGTGAATAGCTGCCAATTCGATCTGCTTCTGGTGTGTGAGCCTCACACAGCTGACAGTTCAACCTGAATCCTTTCTGTAAGGTTTCAGCTATCTCCTAACACACTTTTCTGAAAGAGCAGGGAATGGACACTTCAGACCAAGGCAAGTAGCTGTGCAGTAAAATAGATGAATTAATTAGACTAGCAAGAGTATCTGGAAGAGCTGTGTTATTTCGTTCTAATCACAGTTTTTAGGTTTTGACAAGTGTCTTGTATTAGGTGCATCCAAAAGCAACATACTCTTTCCATTTTTTTTATAGTCCTTGCTTATCAATATCATTTGTAGATTTGTTATTTGAGAACTGATGACCCAACAGCTGTACTGTTTTTAAGAAATGGTATACTACTGCAAATTGCTATAGCAATACCAGCTCCACATACTGTGAAGCCAGCTTTTTTACTTCGCCATCATCCAAAATTCCTATCTGAACATAAACACAGTGGAGTTTAGAAGAGTTTTGTGTATCTGAAATTGTAGGATTTCAAAAAGGAAACTGAATGCAGAAGGAAGAAATGCGAGATTAAGTCTGTTTTTTTTCCTGAGAAGACATTTTCCCGCTGCTTGGTGGAGAGGAGCTATAAGGTCACTGTGAGGTGGCCCAATGAAAATGTTAGCCATTTCATAAAAATTTGATTTCTTCTTCTTACAGCATATACACAGTACAAGAGAACTCAGTTGTCCTCACAGAAGTAAACAGGCATTTCTTTCTTTTGCAGGCTGCCAAAATGGCAAACTATTGCAAGTGTCAAAAACTGAGTGACCTTCTGTTCCTTACATTTGCCATTGTCTTCATTGTCAGTAGGCTTGGCATATATCCGTTATGGTGAGTAAGCATATTGTTTTCCTCAAATGCTAAGCTTCAAACAAGTTTGGAAATAACTGTGTTGTAATTGAACATGATTCATTGACATTACTGTGTTTCCCAAAGCACCACAAAGAGTTTCAGACATAACGAGGTGCTAAAACAGCCTATTTGCTAGAGGGCCATTGTGTTTACTGTGTGCTAGACGCGAAATATATGGGCTTCTGCTGGTTTTAAGGCAGAAGTGAGTTGGAGACCACATAGCTTTAGGTTAGCAGTTGGTCACCAGTGTTAGTAAGAAGATAGAGGAGAAATAAAATATTATTCGCCAAAGGCACTGAGCAGAGGCTAAGCTTGAAGCTAGGATCTTCTCATTAGCTTTCAGTGCACCTTGCATTCGTGTCCCTATGAGAGCAAGAGAGATCTGTCATTGCATCAGAAGGTAGAAGTGATGGTTTTGTTTTTGCAAAGCACCAAGAATGCCGGAAATGTTTTATTTAGATAGTTTTATTTAGAGACATTACCACCAAACTCCTTATTTAAGCATGCAGAGAATTTTCAGATGCCAATATCAACCTCTCTGCCACAGTTTCCTTTCAAATCCTCTATAGTGATATCTCTTTAGGTTTCTGTTAATGTGAACAGGATAAGACCACGGTGCCCTTAAGGAGCTGTGTCGTCACAGCATCTGCTTAACAGTACAATGTAGAAGTCTCATTTAGTGTTTAATGACTCCAGAGATAATATAATAATGTCTGTTCCCCACTGCGCAGTGAGCTGGTGAAGGACCATGAAAAGAGGAGAAAATGGGTAGACACACAAACTGTGTGTTTGAAAATGGTTGTTATTTTTTCCGTGAAGCAATTATTTGTTTTTTAAACAGCTTTGCTTCCGTTTCCTCAATCCTTCCTTGAAGCTGACATGATGGTTCACTGAATTTCTGTAAATGAAGTAAGCTAGTTTTTCTGCTTGCGTCATCTCAGATAGGAAACATGATGGCACTCCTGCTCATAGGATTTCATCTGCTGTTGCATCCTTGTTTATATTGAGAAATGGAGGGAGGACCCGATTCCACTGGTGCAGTTCTGCCACTGGAGACTGCAGTACATGACTCTGCTTCAGGGAAGACTCAGCCAGATGCTTATTGGATGAGTTCATAAAGGCAGAGGCAAAGGAGGAGTCATACTCGACCAATCTGATGACCTTCTATGATGAAATGACTTGTTTCGTAAATGTGGAAAGAGCAGTGGATATGGGCTACCCTGACTTCAGTAAGGCATTTGACACTGCCACCCAGAAGATCCCGAGAGAGAAGCTGGGTGAGCAAACAGTGAGGTAAAGTGAAAACTGGCTGAACAGCCCAGTCCACAGGGTGGTGATCAGTGGGGGCTAGTACCTGGCAGTGGACCCTAGGAGTCAATACTTAATGATGCACCCTCAGCAAGTTTACTTATGTTCCAGCCTGCGAGGAGAGGCTGATACACCACAGGGTTGTGCAGCCACTCGGAGGAAAGGAACCTCAACAGACTGAAGAATTGGGCCAACAGGAAGCTCATGAAGTTCAGCCAAAGGAAGTGCAAGGTCCTATAGCAGTATGTGCTGAGGGTTGACCAGCCGGAAAGCAGCTTTGCACAAAAGACCTGGGGGTCCTGGTTGACACCAAGTTGGACATGAGCTGGCAGTGTGCCCTCATGGTGAAGGCTAAGGGGATCCTGGGCTGCAATAGGAGAGGGGGGCACCAGCAGATTGAGGAAGATGATCTTTCCCTCTATTCAACACTGGTGAGGTCACACCTGGAGTACCGTGTCCAGTTCTGGGCAGGAGGGATACCAGAGAGATACCCAGCTGGTGGAGACAGTCCAGCGAAGGATCACTAAGATTGGTTAAGGGACTGGAGCACCTCTCACACAAGGGGAAGCTGAGACAGGTAGGACTGTTTAACATAGGGAGTAGAAAGCTCAGAATAGGTATTATAACGTATAAAAATACATGAACGGAGAGTGTAAAGAAGACTGAGCCCGGCTTTTTTAAGTGGTGTCCAGTGGCAGAGCAAGAGGCAATGAGCACACACTGAAACACAGGAGGTTCCACCTGGACATCAGGAAATGCTTTTTCACTGTGAGCGTGACTGAAGAGTGGCACAGTTTGCCCAGAGACTTGTGGAGTCTCCATCCTCAGAGATATTCAGGAGCCATGGACGTAGAATCATCATGGAATACAGAACACAGAAGAATTATCGTAGACATGGTCCGGGGTAGCCTGCTACAGGTGGCCCAGGCTGAGTAAAGGGGATGGACAGGATGACATCCAGGGGTCTCTTCCAACCTCAGTCATTCTGTGATTCTGTCAGCTGTATTACATGTTTAGCTGTGACTCCAGCATCTAAACCTCACTCTGCATATTTGAAATGGCAAAGAAGGAACTGCTGACTTGAAACTTTTTGTTATTCAAACCCAAACTTGACCAGAGCACTGCTGTGTGGTTGCTTTGCTGAATAGTCAACAAAGAGCAGCTTAATCTTGTCCAGAGTGCATGATTTTGAAGGAGGTCTTAAATGTCTTCACACATTAACTGGAAGCAGCTGTCCAACATGCTTTTTCTCTTGAGACATCCGAAAATCAGCAAGGTCCAGAATTTCCCATCCCTTACATCCTTGCTATGGGAGTCAAGTTTTGTGAAGTTCACACTTTCAACCTGAAGTCTTTAAAATAACACTGTGTGTGTATAACTGGAACCGAAGCTCAGAAACTGGAGGTTCATGCTGTCTCGAGTGATTTCTGTGAAGTGTTGCAGCCAAGTGTCACACTATGCGGGAAGCCCTTGCTAGGACTAGTTAAATTATAATTTAAAGTTTGACGTGCATAGTGGGAATCAGGCATCCTAAGCTGAAGAGCCCCGGAAGAGATTACCAGTGCAGTCTAGCAAGTGTCAAAACTTGAGCTCTGCTTTACAGCTGTGGCATTTTGTGCTGCTGTACTGGATGTGCCTGTCCGTTCCTATGTACATTAGGTGACAGCAGCATTTCCTTGCACTTCAGGTTGACCCATGTCTAAGTGTCACTTTACAGAGCGGCGCTGGCCCGCTGTGCTGAAAGCAGTGTAAAAGTGGAGGCGAGTACGTCTGGGGAGGAGGGCTGCACAGTACCTTCTGTTGCTGATGTCTGCTTTCTCGGAACTGAACACTGGGCTGATGAGGGCAGCAGGTTACCACCAAGGGTGGGGTTTGCTGCTGGGATGGAAGAGATCGGCGTAGACTCTGGAAGGCAGAGGGATTGTGTATCACAGGAGTGCAGCAGCTGACGGGATGCTGTGTACTCCTGTGTTGCTGATGGAGTGGCAATCCCTCCGCCTCTCCTCTCCCTTCATCAACAGGAGAACACAGGGATGTATTTGAATATGCAAATGGTTCGGTTTGGTGTATATGATCTTCAGTTTTTAAGACCAAAGCCTTGATGTATGAACTCCTAATGGCTCCCCTGACATACACCTCCGATCACAGAGCAGTTGCCTAGTTCTCAGCTGTACTGTGGGCATTGCATGTGGGAGTCAGGCTTCGCCTGGATGAAGCATGGGACATACGAGCTTGTCTCTCCCAAATCCCTTTTCTCTGTGAAACAGCAATTCTAAATCTTCACCCTCATTAGTTTGCATGTCAGCAAAGATGAGTCATTGGAGTGGCCACAGGCCAGGAAGCATAGTTTTGCTCTCCTTTGCTGAATATTCAAAATAGCAAAATTTGGTGCCTGATTAATATTACATAAATATGCAAATTTTTCTAGCATAAAAACTGAGTGGTATAAAACTGGTGTGCACATAATGTTAAAGGAAGACTATAATTTGTATGAAAACTTCCCCCACATGGGAAGGTGAATACCCAAGACTGACTTCCAGAGACATCGCTTCTGAAGCACTGGCGTGCTGTTGTACTCTGGCTTTGCACAAGTGCTGTTTAATTTTGCATAAAGGTGCTAATAATGAATTCAAAATGTATCAAATGCTGTTGTTCGAAGGTTGTTTAGCAGCAGGCCTAAGACAAAAGAAACTGGCAATTAGGTATATATTTAGCAGTCTTTTCTGCAGGCATCTGGAGTTCATTTCAGCAATAATTCAAAAACCCCAAGACACTTTCTGCCTCCTGCTGCTAAGTGAATGTAGGAGTAAAGCTGCTATTTTCACTGACAAGACATTTTGCTTGTGAAATTCTCCCACTTGCACATAATCACTGTTCTAGTAAATTACGACATAAAACACAAGTCTTCCTGAGTCAGGGGGAACATGATGTCTTCTCAGGTAATACCTGACTTTAGAGAGAATGAAAGAAATCTCAGACCAAAGTATTGATAAAAATTATGTGAGCCCTTGGCTAGTCTAATCGGGCTGAGAAAAGCAGTTACCTTAAGCCTTTCTTTAATTCAATAGGCCTTGTAGTTCCTCTTCCCCCGGCCTCAAATGCTTGTTTTTACTGTAGTTACATGGACATAGCCTTCTCTCTGTTGATAAAGGAATGGTTTGCTTTTTGCTGTTTTGGTTTTCTTTCAATATCCAGGAAGGGAAATTCCATGGAGTCTTAATATTTATTAATTATTTTTTGAGGTGTGTAGAGAACAATTAGGCAATTTCTAATTGCCTTTTCATGGCAATGAGTACCTGCATGAACCAGACAAGCATGGCGTGAGCCTTGCTGAGTTAAAGTTAACGTGTTCACCATGGTGTGCTGTAACAAACCCTAGTTACTTATTACCAGTCTTTCACTCATCTCTGCATGACTGACTGAACAGCTCTTCCTGAGTTTCATCACTGGTTGAACAATAGCAGGGGATATAGCCGTGCTGTTAATGCACACACTGAGTCTCCAAATAGTGATCCAATATTGCCAGTTCGCACTGTTCTCTCTCCGTTCTTTTGTTCTGGAATCGGCTTCTCTCTGAGCAGAACTGCAGCTTGAGTCATGAATAAGGCAGTGCAGAGCCCCCATGAGTAGCAGCTGCTGCAAAGATGGCTGAACCTCTCTTTTTCATAGCTTTGTTCTTTTTCTAGCAGATACTGACTGCCTTTGTGCAGCTCTTAGCATGCAGAGAAGTTGAGTTTTCATCTTTCGTACTGGTTTGCTTTCCTGACACATTTTCTCCCTTGGAGCAGGTGCGTTTTGGGAAGGCAGACGTGGGCCCCAGCACAGTCACCCTGCTCCGTCCCTCTAAACCTGATGGTAAAACAGAACGCTCAAACCTGCACTTAAAAAGCACCCTGCTGTGTCAAAGCAACACGTAGGTGCTAGTTAAAGCAAGAATCCTGGCATGATTAAGAATTCAGTTAAATTCTGAGTTTAGATAAAACCTCACTGCCTGGACCTTGTCTCAAGCTAAATGGACACAGTATTTTGTGATGATTTTAGTTACTCTCGCGGGATCCTGAAGTCAATGAACACCTTTCTAGCCTGGCTAGTGTTACATGTAGAGCTGGACAAACATCTCTGACTGTTCTACAGTAAAATAACTTTTTATTAAGAAAATAAATTTCTTCTGACGCTGCTTTGAGCTCATTTTGCCCAGAGTATTCTCTAAACCAGAG
Organism: Apaloderma vittatum; assembly: GCF_000703405.1. Taxonomy (NCBI): domain Eukaryota; kingdom Metazoa; phylum Chordata; class Aves; order Trogoniformes; family Trogonidae; genus Apaloderma; species Apaloderma vittatum. The sequence goes on along the minus strand of NW_009732542.1, from coordinate 31,376 downwards.
CATAGTCTAAGTTGTTTATGGGTAGCAGATACTGGAGGAATAAATTATGATTTTAATACTTCATCTCTTCTGTCGCTGAGTGGATGCTGAGGAACCAACTAAAATTATCTAATATGCTTGTATTTCAGGCTATTTAAAGTTTCAGCAGGCAACTTGTAACCCATCAGTTTATCAAGAGCATTTAATAAAAGTTTTTGGCAAGCTAACTACAGTATATTTGAAAAGATCACGGACTTTAATTCATGGATTAAAAAGAAGGTTTAATTAACTTAGCCTCCATAAATTTACTCACAACTTTGTCTTTGCTCTTTACCACAGCATCCCATCTGCTTTTGAGAAAACATTATCTGATGTTGTTCTTTCTAATATCTTTTTATTTTATTTCCTCCCATTGTTTACAGCACTTGTGACCTCAGGCCTCTGAGAGCTACATGAGGCAAAGCTGAAGTCTTTGGGCTGCTGGATTAATACTGATACAGCATTTTGCAGGGAAGCTCTAAGAAATGGAAAGGTTACAGGTGTCATTCACCATTGTGGATTTGCAGTGTAAATAGCAAAAAGTGGCATTTGCTCAGCATTTTGTTTTTAAGATTTTCATGTGATTATGGGAAACAGGAAAAATGTATATGAAAAAGGATTGCATTAGACTTTGAAAGCTGATTCTTATCCTCATTTCTAGTTTCTACTGACTGTACGCTGTGGCTGTAATCATGCTTTTTGTTGTCAGGGACAGACTGTTTCCTTAGTGTTTGCACTTTCCTTCTTTATTATAAAATATGTCCTTTCTAAAACCTGTATTATGATTGAAAACAGGACAGAAACCTGTACTGTGGCACTTCTTTTGTTCAGAATTATTCTGATGAAGCAGCATTGGTGTTTTTCTTCTGGCTAGCCACGTTAGCCACTTCTAAATCAGCTCAGCGAGGCGTGGTGACTGGGGAGTGTGGTGACTGGAGAGTGTGGATGACCCCTGAGGGTTGCTTCGGACGTGGTAGCCTCCTTCCCGTATAAGCTGCTTTGTCGTTAGCTGGAGTTCTCCAAGTCTCCTCAGAAGTTGCACTTGTGGGAAGGAGGGGAGAAACAATGAGGCTGACAATGGGAATTTACAGTTTGACTCTTTGTGGGTTTTTTTCTGCAAGAGAGGGTTGTGAGGAAACTCTGCCCCAAAGTACATCTTTAAGTATTGCCTGTTCTGTGGAGGGGGAAGCTGCGTTGGTGCATTAGTACCCCAGGAAGCCCATAGGAGTGCTGACACGAGGTGGCTGTAGGTAGTTGGAGCATGTGCAATTATTGTGCCTTTTGTCAACCTCTTTTCTGGTAGAAGCTGTATGTCTAGTACCCACGGTGGGTGCTAGTGGAGCATATTTTGTAGCTGTACAAAACCACGAGAGTATGATAGCCAACTTACTAGCTTTTGAACACCCTGATCAATAGCTGATGCAGCCAGGATCTCAAAGTGCTCAGCTAGGAGGAGATCCCTGTGGCTAAACACTTGGGAGAGACCCAGCACCGTGTAAGCGAACACATTCTGTTGGTTTCAGCAGTGTTGCGCAGTGGCAGAGTTTGACCCGTAATGGCAAGGAAACTTGAGATCGTTATGAAGAAAACTAGATTAAAGTGAAAATGTTTAAGGCTGATTTCCCAGACTTTAGTGTGGAGGAAATCCTTCTGTTGCTTGTGGGGGCAAAAGTACAGTTGAATGGATTTTTGTTCGTGTTTTTTTCCCCTACTTATCCACATCTTTTGGCATTTCATCCACAACTGGACCATAACACTTGAGTCATTTCTTTGAAAGATGAGTCCTTGGCACACGCTGTTTCACCTCATTTCCTTAAGCTGCATTTTTTAAATGAATTTTAAAATTATTCCATTACTCTAGTGACATGTTCTCAGGACTACGCCAATGGCTCCAGAGTGTGGTACCCGTACTACTAATGGTATGTAAGCCACCTGAAGGACATTGAGTACCTGGCAGAGAACTACCTGCAACTGTTTAGTGATGTTTTGTGGGCTTTTTAACTAGTTCTGTTTAGTTCTCGCATTTACAGAAAGTTTGGGTAATATTTTTTCCCAAAAATGTCTGCCGTGGCATATAGCTAAAGACAGGGCAGTGTGTCCAGGTCAGAGGAAGAAGTATTCCTTGAGCAGAGAGAGGTGCTGCACTTACTTTTAGTCAACAGAAAGAGGCGTGGGGAAGACTTTTTGTTCTCTGATACCCTGTTTTGCAAATTGGAAACTGGCCTTCACTAGTTTACAACAAGTGGCTTTCATGTTTGGAGAATAACATGAACTCCAGGCAAATGGATCTTGATATATATTCTCTGTTGCTCATGTAAAAGTTTTATGTGTGTGCCTGGAGATTTTCAGATATTGAAGTGATATTTTTAGCATAACGTAGTTTCTCTGTGCCTCTGTGTTATGATCACAGGCCTTTACACAAGCGTTTTGCCAGAACACATTACGGTTACAACGTTTTGCTGAGTATAATTACATTCTGCTAGGAAATTTGAATTCTCTCCATATCCTAATGTCTACTGAAAGACTCTCCTGAGATTTTAGCTCGTATTGTGTATGTGTCTCTGACCTTGTATTCTTACTTTTTTTCTAACCACAAGAGTGAAAATACTGTTATTCATACCAGTGGCTGCAAACAAGTTAATAGACAGTAACTGTTGATGAGAAGGAATTGAGCAAAGAGAAGAGCACATCTGAACCCAAGACAGTGACAGCTCGATCAGAATGGTCTCTTTTACAGTACATCAAACACAAATAATTTCTACACATCATCTTAGTTAAGTAATTGGAAGTCCTGTTGATCTACACAGGACTTAAAATTTAACACAGTATCAGTGGACAGGCTGTGATTTCCACAAAGAGCTGTTGTTCCCAGTTAATACTGGGACAGGAGCCACCCATCTCTACATCAGCTGAGCTCGTATTAGCAGCTTTTCAGGAAACCCGCTGGTATGGGTGAGCAGAAGTTCACGTGGTGCTGAGCTCACTGATAAAAGTGTGTGGATTTAATGTTGCTCTGAATACTGCCGCAAGAGTTTATATCCGTCCTGTCATGGCATTTTGTGGCAATTTTTCATCAACTTACTCTCTAAAAGAAGAGGGTAATGAGCATGACCAACCAAAAAATCTGAGGAATCTGTGAGAGATGCTGTTGACAGGTAGTATCTGTCCTCCTCCGTCCTTCCTTACCTATTTAATTTCAGCTGACTCTTTTCAGTTCACAGTGGGTCTCTGCTATTTCTCTAATATTTGCCATGCACTGATTAGTAGCAGAAATCCTTCTCTGGGAGACTGAAAACCAAAGAGACAGCAGGATCTGAAAAGGGAAAACAGCTTGTTCTTCCACTCAGCAAGAATCAAGAAGCATCTGTTCAAAGCAGAACAATGATGTAGGCACAGCAGCTGGCTGAGATGGAACTCAGAAGAGGAAGAAGTTGGCCGTACAGGCCTTTATTTGCTGTGATTAAATATTTAGCTACGCTGCAGCGTGAGGGCTCTAGGACATGCAAGTGCTATAGAGCAAAATTTCTTCCATTTAATGACTATTTTGCATATTGTTTCATAGCCTCTTCAGGTAAAAAGTTGGATAACTCATCTGAACTCTCTCATGCATCTGTGTGTCAGATCACCTGTGGTGTAAATTTAGCTTGTCACTGTAATTATAAGTAACTAGGACATCCTGGGATATGAAGTGCTAGTAGATTTCAATCAAGGTCTAAATGCCAGAGATAAATCTTGAAATGCAGCTGATTTGCCATCCTGTGGCTGATCAACATGTTCACATACGTGTGCTTTCACACTCCGCTGCTTCTTCATTTATCTGTGAATCTAAGTGGGTTTTTTTAACCTGTCAGTTTTATGGCATCTTTTAAGCAAGCAGTCTATGATGTTTTATAAACAAGTTACTGAATTAGTTCTCCCATCATCTTTATGTGACTGACAAGATGTCAGTAAAGTATGTAAAGAAATTTAAAAAAAAAAATTGATCATATAATATGTTAATAGAACAGTTAAATCCAGAATTTAGGACTCCTGAGTCTTTGTTCTCTCTCTTCATCACTTCTTACCGTGTATAATGGAGAATGAACTATGTTTTGGGGGAGAAGTACGTGCAATTGTTTATTTTTCAAAGGAAAAAATCAAAAAAGCAGAAACTTTAAAGCATTTCTGGCAGTAGTATTGTTGGATTACTTGCACTAAATAGGATCTAAATTTCATTAATGCCCACCTAGATGTAATTATCTACTTGCTCTGTAGTTAATGCAGTAGTGATGGATGTCCCAGTGCAGCTGGTTATGGTGCAGTATAGAATACTGTTTTCTAATGTATGCCTGGTAAAGGACATGAATGGTAAAGGAGATAAAGATATTTATTCTGAATTATTTATAGAAACTGGCGTAATATTTTGCTGTTCTTGGTTATATTTTGAGACTTCTGGCTATTATGCTGTGATAACACACTGCCTTTCATTCAGCATGTTGCACATACAGTACGTTGGTCACTGGGCAGGGCTGTGGAAGTGAAGGCAGCCTGCAGTAGCACCCATTTCAGCTCTTGCTGATGCTTCCACTTTAGTCGCACAGTTTTTGCTCCCATTGGATGTGATAAAAGTGCCCATCACCCCACTGTGCAACATTCTGCAGAGTTTATCATGAATTTCCTGCCTGTCTGGAAGAATGCCTGCTCTTTCCTGGCCTTCTTTCTCACCTCTTTTTATTCCTGTTGGGGTCCTTTCAGAAGCAAACACAGCACGTTTTTACCAATTCTCAAACAAATGTAAACAAGCATTTTACTCTTCCACCCATCCCTCTCTTTCTTTATCTCTCTTCCTTCATCTCCCTTTTCTCCCTTCGTCCCAGTGCAAGACAAGTGATCATAGAATCATAGAATGGCCTAGGCTGGAAGAGACCTTAGAGATCATTTAATCCAACCTTCCTGCCACTAGGGACGCCCCCTCTCGACTGGATCAGGCAACACATGGGGACCGAACGGGAATCGAACCCGTGAGCTCAGCGTTGTTAGCGCCACGCTCAACTGACTGAGCTAACCGGCCCCCTCAACTTGCCAAGAATTAGTGACTGTTACTGAAGAGCCTGGACTTGGGCCCACTAAGTGCAGGGGACAGTGTAACGTGTAACCTTACCTCCCAAAGTAGCGCTTCTCTGGCTGGGTAACGAGTTAGACAGTAGAGGAAAAATCTGTGTTCTTGTTGATGTGATGCGGCTGATTGTTTAGTAGTTGTTGATAGAAAGTTAATTTTGTTCACAGAATGTTAAGAGTTGGAAGGCAACACGAAAGATCATCTAGTCCAAGCCCTCTGCCAGAGCAGGATCACCCAGAGTAGGTCACACAGCGACGCATCCAGCTGGGTTTCCAGAGAAGGAGACCCCACAACCTCTCTGGGCAGCCTGTTCCAGTGCTCTGTCACCCTCACAGTGAAAAAGTTTTTTCTAATGTTTTTGTGGAACCTCCTATGCTCCAGCTTGCACCCATTGCCCCGTGTCCTGTTATTGGTCATCACTAAGAGCCTGGCTCCGTCCTCCTGACACTCACCTTTTACATATCTATAAACATTAATGAGGTCACCTCTCAGCCTCCTCTTCTCCAAACTAAAGAGCCCCAGCTCCTTCAGCCTTTCCTCATAAGGGAGATGTTCCATCCCTCCATCATCCCTGTGGCTGCGCTGGACTCTCTCCAGCAGTTCCCTGTCCTTCTTGAACAGAGGGGCGCAGAACTGGACAAAATATTCCAGATGAGGCTTCACCAGGGCAGAGCAGAGGACAAGGAGAACCTCTCTCGACCTGCCAGCCACAGCCCTTCCAATACAGCCCAGGAAGCCATTGGCCTTCTTGGCCACGAGGTCACAGTGCTGGCTCATGGCCATCCTGCTGTCCACCAGGACCCCCAAGTCCCTTTCCCCTCCACTGCTCTCCAACATTCTGAGTGTTCTCAATTACAGTGTTACTACAATAAGTACAGAATTACCTCTCCCAGTGGCTCAGATACTGTGACAGTGTTCCTGAAAGCCTGTCACAGATTTTTATAAGAGTAAATTGGATCTTAATGGTGAATTTGTTTTCATTTGCCTTCATCAGACACACTACTTAATTCAACATGCTAAACTGAGAGCTTCACATGGCCAGGTGCACAACCCCACTTGGGATGCACATTCAACTGTGTTGTTTTGTCCAGCTATCAAAAACTTTTGAGGCCTCAGAAAAATTGCTACAGCCCAGAATCTGTTTTTAAAAGGTGAAGCTAACATTTTGTTTCAAGTTGCAGAGACCTGAGAAATGCTGACCAGAGTTTTCAGAGAGGTAGAGCACTTGCAGCTTAAAGTAATTTCTCCCTGTGAGATCAAGTCCAGCTGTTTCAAGTCAGATAGCCAAGAATCAAAGGTTCCACATTCTTTATGAAAAGCTGGGGTTTAACTACTGGAGAGCTTTGAAAAATTCCAGCAAGCATGTTTGCAGATTTAAGTGCCTGAATGCCTTTCTGAGCATTTGAACCTAAGATTTATTTGCATGTGCATCCTATAGGCGCTTTCTACTTCGTGTAATCCATTCTCATGCTGCTTTCTCCAGTCCCTCTTATTTGTGTAGCTGGTTAAAGTGCTTCTGTTGAATCCTTTCAGCAGTGGAATTGGTAGGAAGCTGTCTAACCCACCCTCCCTCCTTCCTTCAGTCTTTATGAGTTTCTGTATTCTGCCCATTAACCTTATGAGTATTCGCCCCATTTCAGACTTTTGACATGAAATGATTGATTTAGTCTAAGATCTAATACACAGTAGATGACTCATTTGCACAGTGAAGCTGCTTTTGGAACCAGAAGCACTCTTTTTGGCCTTGCTGTCTTCCTCATATTTTGGACTTCTCCAAGAACAGACCATCTACATCTCTAGTGCTGCTTTTTTGACTGAAAGGGAAATCCCTAGAGGTGAATTTGGCCCAGTGAATGAAAATATAAACAGAAACCTATAGAAACTGCATTTACAATTCTGGAACATATAAAATTTCAGACATAAAAAGCCAGTTGGGTGTAAGCAACACGTACAGGAGTTAGTGATTTCAGCTTTGAGTTTGATATAGTGGTTAGAACAGAAATAAATTGTGGTGAACTAGCACAGTGCTGACTCCAGCTGTGTTTTGATATGCATGAGAGCATCTCCCTGAATTATAAAGTGGGGTATTGCTGTGCCATGTAGAGCTACCATTGGCAGAAAAAAATTACACAAAGCTGACACTGAAGAGTTTTAGCTGACAGAAGCAGTAGTATGACAGGGTTTTTGCAAACTGAAAACCATATTTCTTTCTCTGATGTTCGCTCCATAAACAGAAGACAGTATAAAAACAGAGCTGTATAGTAAGGTTATAAAACATCCACTTCTCAATAAATTATGAGGCAAATGTGCCTTCTTAATAAATTCAGAGGCAAATGTGCAGTTTAGCATAAGAAGGCAAAATAAAACAGTATAAAATTTATTATGAATGCCCTACAACATTAAGGCTAATGTATTAGAAAACACTGGTTGATTTTTGACCAGTGCTATTAACACATAAACCATTACCACTAAATGTTCTATTCTGGGTTTGTTGTCTGTACATGCTTCTTATTAATACTACTTGAGCTGATTTTTATGTAGTTGGAAAGGATTGTGGCAAATGCAATTGCTTATTAAAAAGCTGAGTCCAGTATCTCTAAGTTTCCCCATGAGAGCTGTGTTGTTGTGAAACCCTTACAGGTTCTGGGTTCTAGCTGCCCTCAAAGCTGGAGCGGCCCAAGAGCTGTGCAGCTGTTTCCTTAGTCACACGTGCCATCTAGTGGCTGGTGGGTCATAGCTAATTAAAAAATAAATAAATAAAGCCAATGGACTTTTTAATTAATTTTTACACCTGCATGGAGGTTGAAAAATCCTTACATTCCCTTCTTTTTTCATCCTCTAATTAACAGGCATTCACAGATCATTATTTGTTTCCAGAAATGCTGTTGTTTCTACTGTCTGTTGCCACTCTCTGCTCTCAAAACAGTTTACTGAGGTCCAGATTGAAATAATCTGCTATGGCAGAGTATTTGGTACTGTATTCACAAAGCTTCAGCAGTCGTATTGTATCTGTTACTGCCTGCATCTGAAGTGTTGATTCTCAAAAACTTGGTTCAAATGTCTACCACTGCCCAAATTCCATAGAATTGTAGAATGGTTTGGATTGAAAGGTCTCTTTAAAGGTCGTCTAATCCAACCCTGCTTTCAGTGAGTAGGGACATCTTCAGCTAAATCAAGTTGCTCAGAGCCCTGTCCAGCCTGACCTTGCATGTTTCCAGGGTTGGTGCTTCTACCACCTCTTTCAGTGTTTCATCACCCTCATCGTAAAAAATTTCTTCCTTTCTAATCAAAATCTACCATCTTTTAGTTTAAAGCCATTACTCTTTGTCCTATTGCAGTAATCCTTAATAAAAGGCTTGTCCCTGTCTTTCTTACACATATTGAAAGGCCACAATCTTCCACCTCTTTCCTCCCCCACGTACCACTGGTGTCTGCCTGCCCTTTATGTAACTGCTAAACCTCACTCTTGCTTCTACAAAAGTGATGTGCAAATTGGATTTTGTGCAAGTGGTGCCCACCAGAGCTACCCAGTACCTTAGTGGTCAGTGCAGGCACCCAGGGTGTTCAAAACCCAGGGCTGAGCCCCTTGACTGGTTGATTAATTTGACTTTGGTTTCCTGTTGGTGCTGAGGTTTCCACTAAATACAAGTTTATATTGGGACACTCAACCAAAGCCCCCCTGACCTCCTTTAGGTGAGTGCTGCTGTGTGTTTTGCATTAACTGAATGGTCTCAGAATGTTTTCAGTTCACATAGCACATCACTCGCGTCACTGGTACCAAGAGGGCGAAGATTTCCATTGCTGTGTACACTGGAACAAACCCATCAGCTTTGAGAATGGGTTTGGGAGAGAGAGCTTCAAACGGCAGCACCTGGGGAGTGTTGCCCAACTCCTGGTACGTGTTGTCTCACATGGGAGAGCTTGCATCTCACTGTCACAGCCTGGGAACATGGTTTGAAGACTGTGGTACCGCATGTGGATTGCACTGTAGTATAGGTGTCCTCATATGGGCTCTTACTCCTACTAAAGGCACTTGAGGTGGAAAAGCTTTATTTAAAAAAGAAAAGGAATAAAGTAGTCTTGTTATTAATCAGGGATGGAGTTATTGGAGAGACAACCAACACTTGCCAGCTTTATAAAAGAAATAATGCACACTGAGGGTCTTTGTTTTCTGTATGCAACGTTTGCAAAATGGAGTTAAACACTGAAAACAGATTTTGATGTTGTTTCTCTCTTGAGACACCTGTGTGATTTGGTCCAAGTCACTATTACTCTATTACAGCTATCTATGTGGATACCATCTAATCAAGTACTGGTCATCTTCCTTTAAAAACAGCTTCTTCTAGATTATTGGCTTAAAGATAATGTTACTGGTTTTCTGTTCCTTTCTCTTCTAGGATATTAAACACAACATTGTTTGAACTGTATGAAGCTCTTGGCAATTTTCCTGCCTTATGGGTCTTCAACGTGCTGCTTGTGATTCTTCAAATTCTGCACTGTTTTTGGTCCTACCTAATCATAAAAGCAGCCTACAAAGCTATTTCAAAGGGCAAGGTAAGAGCATGGTTCTGTCTTATGTTTAGGATTTTAACTTTTAACTTTTTCTCGGTTGCTTTGTCTTTCTACTGAAGACATGTTTTATGTAAATTCTTCTTCCCTCTCATGGAAACTATTTTACATTCCTGACAAATGTTGATTAAGTCACTCTTTATAGTGGTTGTATTTATATGTTCTTCCACACTTCTTGTTTTTTTATAATCTGGTACACTAAACCAAGCTACATTAAGGAAGCTGGATTTTTTTTAAAAAAAAAACAACCCAAACAAGTAAAGTGCTTTCTTGAGGCTACCAGGTCAGGTTTTCCTCTTTATAGTAGTTTTTAGCAAAGTGTTCATATCCCAGAAGTAGTGATAATAATAATACAAATTGAAATTCTGCAGCCTTTGCTAGTTACAAATCACAGCCACTTTTGGGTTTTGGTGTTAATGAAGTCCTGCAAAGGGTTATATACCTTATTTCTAGGATTCTCACAGCAAGACAAATTGGAGTAAAATGTAGTGTCTTGGTGCCGTTGTTACAGTTTACCGGAAGATAGAATTCACAGAAATGCCAGCCCCGTTACCCTTGCTGTATAGATACGGCACTCACATATAGTTGATAGAACACTTAGAGATGATGTAAAGTACGTGGCATTTTGCCCTCAAAGAGTAGAGTACATGAGCAGTTGTTTTAGGCTGGTGTCCGCCCTCCCAGTGAATGGGATTGTTCTGCAGAAAAGCACTTTCTGTGAATGAGCTGGAGAGCTCAGCCTGGCACTGGAGGGAGCCCAGAATCCGCCACTCGCTCGGTGTGAAAGACGGTGCATTCACAAACTGTATTTTGCCTGGAAGCCACACTTGAGTCTCCTCTGCTTTTAGCACTTATTAGCCTCAGCTGGCCTGTCTGAATTACACCAGTGACTTCAAAGACTGCTTCCTACTCTCTCTTACTCTTCCTGTTTATCCTTTCTCCTGTGCTGTGCTGGAAGGCTGGGAAGTGGAACCCCTTGCATGTAAGTTCCTTTAAATTTCCTACACAGAAGATTCACTCCTGCACAATACTGATGTCTGTTTTTTAATTTATAGCTTCAGTGTGGTATTTTTATCCATTGCTTGTGTTTATATATTTAAATGAAGTCTGTCTTTAAAGGCCATTTTTAGTTCTTGGCCATGCATTACCTAATACAATTCAAAATCACTTCTGTTTGTAGTATCTGGGTGCTATTACATTCCAACCTTTTTTACACATATATGTCAGCAGGATAAGCAGCTGCTCTGTCACCATTCAGGAAACATACTTGAGAGTGTAAATCCTCTGCCTTGTAGTTCGAACAGTTGCACAGGAGAAAATTGAGATTGTGTGTGAGCAGAGCTAGACACATACAGTAAGACAGTGACAAGGTTAAAGATGCGCGTGTATGACATAGACACAGAGGATTCTTATTCCTTCAGATCTTAACACTTCCTCACTCACAACCTCATTATTTCCACTTCTGCAATAAAATAAGCAGTGTTATCTTACAGTAGATCATCATCCTTAGTTTTTCTGGGGGTTTTTTTTGTATTACTGGTATCCACCTTTGGAACAGCTCAGCTGATAAACCAATTTATTATCATTAAATTTGTAGCTAATCCTAATCGTTTATTTCTCACTCTCTGTTATGCTTGGGGGTTTTATAAACCTAGATATATATTTCTAGACTCCTGTAGAAATTACTGCAGTGGATTCGTTGGGTGAGAAACAAAGCAAACTAAGTCCTACAAGATGTGTTGCATTCATACCAGATTTTAAGTGCTCCATTTTAAAAATAAAGAGAGCAGATCACATGTTTAACAAAAGTAACTGCAGCTTAGAATCTTCTTTGATAAAAGTGTAATTCTGGGTACATTTCTGTATCCCCAACAGCTTTAATAAAAAAGTCCCTTTATATAAGAGACTGAAGTAATCTGTTAACTGAAGCTCTGTAAGTACAGAATGAGGTCTCTAAGCTCAGCTGAAGTGCAGTTTCACAGGTGCTGGAATTGTGGGCTTGCTAGGCATTGACATTAAAACTTTATTTGCTAGGAGGTGTATGGGAACTGCATATTTCTTTTTCCTCTGTTCCCAGACAGAATAGTGTAACTCAAGTGTTATGATATTACAGAGACAGTGGCAACGTTGGGAGCCACAAAGGCAAAATGGCTGTTTCTGAGGTGAGAGCTGGAGAGCAGAACGGTTGTGAGGGCTTTCTGGAATAGAGCAATGTAAGCAAAAACTTACGTGCAGTGACCCTGTTCTTTAATTGTTTTGATTTATTTGGGAAAAAAACCAAACTTGCCATGTGTTTTGCCCCCTTTATGTCCATTCACTGTAGTAAAGTCGACTGTAATTGCCCAATGTGACAACCAGCGCATCGTGAAGAGGTTCTGAATGAATTAGGAAGCAGCCGTACAAACAGGTGTCTTTTTTTAATGGAACTCTTCACATTTAAAGCTGCTGCAGCTTAGAACTCACACCTCTTGCTCTTGATATTTGGGGGGTTTTTTATTTCATCTGACACTCTCTTACCAGTTTTGGAAGGCTCTTGGTGGCCTTACCTGACTCTAGAGCTGACCCTACTTTGAGCAGAAAGCTGGGCAGAGACTTCCTGAGGTCTCTTCTGACCTGAGTGATCCTATGATCCTGCGCATTGGCAGTGGCATTGTTACCTCCCTCGGAAAATCCCATTAAAAATAGGGCAGGCAGGGCCTTTTCTTTGCAGGATTTTCTATTCTGTCGCACTTGTTTACTCTTCCTAATCTGCCTATTGTTGGCTTCTTCGTGTTTTCACTTGTTTTTGGTGCACCTGACTGAATGGGGTGAAGTAAAGTCACCTCAGGGATTCTGAAAGAACTCAGGTCTCAAACTTGTGACCTTCAAAGAGCTCTAGAAAGGAGGAGAGCAGACTTCTTAACCGAAGGAACAGAGTTGACACAGTAAATGGGTATAAACTATCAGGAAAGAAGTCAGCTGGAAATTAGCAGGAAATCCATAGCAGTGAGGTCAGTTTCTGAAACAGCCTTCCAGTGACACAGTGGGGCAGGAGGCTGAACTGCTCTAATACATTTGTGGTTCTTGTGATAGGGGCTGAAGTGGACTCTGTCCACGGTTTCCAAGCCTTATTCACACCACTTGCCTGAAGTCAGAGGCTGGAGTTACCTCGTGCAGTCAGTTACGTTTCAACAAGTCCTCCTGCCTCCTCCTGCCAGCCCACAGCACTGTTCCCTGGAGCCGTGTGGCCTCTAGAGGAGTTAGGAGGTGAGTGGGAGGAAGCTGAGTTGAATAGTTTGTATTATCAGGTCAAAGAGAAGCAGCACCCCAAAGGAGACGCAGGAAATAAAATTGTAGTAGGAGAGCAGAGGGACTGGGGCTAGGTTGAACTTCGGAGCTTGGATTGTTGGTTCCTTTAGTCTGTGCACAACCCTTTGCCTTGAGCGCTGTGTTCTCCCTTGGACATACTGCCTTCAGTGCACCAGGGCAAAGTTCTCACCCTGCCTTTGCGTGTGGCATGTGTGTGTACAGGCGTCTGTGTTTGAAGTGAGTCCAGGCAGGCAAAGGCAGAGAAGTGTGGCAGAGCCAAGATCGCCATCAAAGCTCAAATTGAAAAATGTTTGAATTCTCTGATTCTCTTGAACCAAAAATCTCAGTTGTTTCCTTACAGTCACCTACTGTTTGCTGCTTTTTTTCAAATTCTGCAGGTAGCAAAGGATGCCCGAAGTGACATTGAGTCAAGCTCAGATGAGGAAGAAACAGTACCTCGTTCAAAGACCCCACACAGCACTGTCACCACCAATGGGACCAGCGGTGCCAATGGGACAAACGGGTATCTTACCGGTGGACCTTGCTCAGAGGAGCATTAATCCTTGAGTTCAATCGTGAGACATGAACAGGATGAACTGTTTGCTACTGGACGTAAATTTTAAGTTGTGAATGCGGTTTCTTCATGTATCTCAGCATCAGAAAAAAATAGGAGTATCAAAGCATTCTGATAGCGCACTGCCATGTTTCCTGTTTGTGAATGAAGACAACACACATTCTGTGTACGTAGGCATGCTGTATGTGTATGTAACTGACACAATGGGAGCAGTATTTCACTTGTACTGTCTTTGAAACACTATTTATTTTGTATTCTTTTGGGAACTTTTGGACAAAAGGGAATATCCATTCTCAGACTTTATCTCTTGGGATTCTCACTGGTGGAGAGCGTCATGCTCAGATCTCTTCTGTCCATCCCTGTTGCTTTTGCCGAGTCTGCTATAAGTAATAGTTGCTTGATTTGTTACTTACAGTAAGATAGAACATAGCTTTATAGATTCTAGATCTGCTTCAGATATTTTTGCTATCTTTGTGTTTTAAGTGCTGGTTTTGAAATTGCCTATCAAATCACAGTGGCTGTTCCTCCAACATAAAGTTTTAAAACACTGAATTGATATTTTAAATAGTAGGTGAAGTGGTCAATTAGCAGTTCAGGGGAAAAAAAATGTGGTAATTGTGAGATATTATTTTAACCTAATTTAAAATTCAGTTTGGTGGTTAATTGCATTAGAAGTAGACTTGATTAATTGTGCAAATACCCAAGAGCATTGGTGTCAACAGTTAGGATAAACTCATTCTCACTTTTTTTTTTGTGCCTTGCAATTTTTGACCTCCACAGATTTTAGCTTTTTGCAGAGATTCCATGTTGAAAGGTGTTTGTTCAAGTGCACCATTGTGATTCCAGACCTCACTCCTGAAACTATTCTCGCACCTTCATTATATTGGGAGCAGGGGTGTAATGGGAAAAACAGCAGATGAAAAGGTCATTTCTTCCTCAGATGCAGTTCAGTCTGGGTATCATAATTACTGCCACTTTCTTGGTAGGGTGAAGAGGAAGAAGGCAGAATGTCGTATGTTACTGGAAGTAGTTTATTTAAAAAGCATGAAAACTCGAGCAAAATTCACTTAACATAATTCGCAGCAAACTTGGAATGCTCAGCAGTATTTCATCACCTCTACAAATAAAATCAAGGGTGTCTGTGAAATATTTTTGCACTCATTTTCATCAAAGACTTAGAAAATGTGTCCCAAAGAAGACAAAGTGACACTGAAAATAAACATCTTTTTAAATATTATATACACGCTTCTTCCAGTCTCTAGATCAAAGTTTGATGAGGGATGCAGAGATTATACAACTTGCAGGGCACTTTTCTGTGATTTGTGACAGCAGTGCCAAAAGTAGGCGAGGTTCTTGGGTAACAGACTCTATGCAACCTACTGTTCAACAGTATCGTGTATGTGCACACAGAACCAATGTGCTTATAAACCAAAGACATATATATATATAATTTTTTAAAAAGTTTAAAAGAAAAAAGGAAGGAACAAAGCAGGAAAAAAATGTAACAGTGTGTCTTCTAAATACAGAGGAATTGGAGTGCCATGTTCAGCTGGAACTCTAAGCCAGGAAGTCTTTCTGATTCCTTCCACCTATGCAAACAGCAAAATATAGATGGTTTCCGATGCCACTAAAACATGTTTAAAGGCTCTGTTTTATATAAACTCCATTGAAGAAAGTTGTGTTGCCACTTCTTTCTTTTGAAAAACAGATTTGTCCTATTCTACTGGTCACTCCTGAAAACTTCCGAAACCTTTGTTATCCATAGCGACCCTGGTGTGTTAGCAAACAATGTGCTAAAATAAGGGCAGAATGGCAGAAATGAAAGCAGTACCTCCACTTAGTAGAAAGTAAATGTAAGAAAACTGAAAAATTGTAAATCACGGAAGAAGAACTGTCAGAGCGTTTTTTGAAAAGCCGGGTAACCTTTTAATTCAGCAGCTGCATAGCTTCTATGTCCATGAGTATATCTGAGGGAGCAAGAGAGTCTTATTTAAATCTCCTTCTCCCCTAAAATTTTCTCTGCCTCTCATTGTTCTCATCTGTCGCCTGTGCCTCATATAGTTACCTGCAAGGCAGCTTTATCCATGTAAAAATACACTGATTGCAAGAGAAAGTATCCCAGCCACAGTATTTGCAGTGGCAGTTGTTTAATAATTACTGTGAAGATGATACTAAGATTTTGAAACAAAACCATCCTGAGATATATTGAATGAACATTACAGTTTCTGAAATCGGACCTACTAAGATGATAATTGAGAATAGTAATTGAAACACACCTTTTTCATGGTGTTGATTACTACCTCCACTGGACCATTTCCCTTCTGCAAAGATGGTTACAAAAATGGCGTTCTGGCAAAATATTTGTCTTGCATGGGGACAGAATGTTGCTCTAAACTATCAACCTACACAACATAGACCATATACAATAGTACTGTAACGTTGTTGATACCAGGACAGAGAGCAGTTCCCAGTAACAGTCCCTGTGCAAGAGGCACCTTTGGTCCGTGTTGGTCCTCCCCAGCTGTGCTCTGCAGTGCTGATTCAGGGGTACAGTCAAGACCACAACCCTCGAGGTGAGTTTTCACAACTGGCTATGTGTGCTCTTAGCATATCCTCACTGTTAAATAATGCAACTCGGATTGTAACTTGTTCTTTGAGGTTTAAATTCAGTTGCATCTATGAATGCACTAAAGCATGTACGCAGTTACCATGGTTCAGCTGACTCCCAGTGACTTACTTATCTCCTATAAACCTGGCTTTTTCTTAGCAACCTAGAATAAACTTAATACAGATATGTCTGGAAAATAGGTGAGATGAGAGATTCAGATGACACGTTTGGGGAAATGCTGTAAGAGTAAGGCAGCACTGAGAACTTCACTAAACTTTGCCAAACAATCACTAATCTCTCAAGCTATGTTTTTCTTTTAATGAAAATTAAAAATCCACACATTTTTTTCTGTCTTTAGTGGGAAGGACCAAGTATTTTAACGTTTGGCAGTGTGTTTTGACTCATTGCTTTAACCAATGGACATTAAAACTTTGACTTCATCTCCCACTCCGCAGAGAGAATGTCATGAAACTGTTTCTTTATTTGAATTTGCTTGCTTCTCTGCCGAAGAGCTTTGCAGTGTGCTTTTGCAGGCCATCAAGTATTTAAAGGATTTTCGCGTATATTCCAGGAAATTAATTTAAATTATTCACGTGGTTCATGGTAAACATGGGACCTTAAAAGGTTCTGTATATTCGTACCTTTTGTAGAATTGTCATTTTAGTCATTTTAGAAATGAGGGTTTGTACTCTATAACCTATTTGTCTTCAACTTCTATGCTCCCTTTTTATAGTACAGTACACAGCACAGTGGTTGACATGTTGAAGTAGAAAAATACGGAAATGGTATGTAGAGTTTATTAGTAAATAGGAAGAATTTGTCTTCTCTCCGTAGCCAGCCCAGAATATAGTAAAATAAGATTCAAGTCTCCCTTTGTTTACTGTTTCTCATATTGGCATATTTTGTACGGTAGGAGTTTTCTCTCATAAAAAAGATAAAACCAAACATTGCAGAAAATGGTATAAATATCTGATCAAAGAACAAGGGTGGACGTTGGAGTCTTTTGGGTCTTAATCAATGTTAAATAGTGCTAGTTCTAAAATACCAAAGTGTCCCGTGCTGTTTCCTTGTTGCCATTTTGTAGTTTTTTCTATATGTTATTTATTTGATGATTCCATCAGAATTGGAACAGGTGTCACAGCTTCATATGTTCCTGTCTCAGCCTGTGGCCATTCTGTGTGATTGTCAATGCCAAATCCTTTTTCTGAAACTCAAGTACATGCACTAAAGCTTTGCTTACAGTGAGGTGTTTCTTGTCTTAAATCTGTATCTGTTTCAGGTGAAAACCACTTACTAGTTCTGAGTGGGACACAATGGCAAAAGCCGTTACCCTGGAGCAAATGTCAATCATGATCAACACTGGTTGATTTAGACACTGTGTGTGTTTTACGCAGAGTATTTTAGTAGGAAGCCGAACGCCTGTTCCTCATCTTCTCATTACTGCAGCCTTCCATATTCTCAGAGAAATGTGGGCTACCGTTGGTTTTCTACAGTTGATGCTTTGGTATTTTTTTAATCTCTTTGCTACAACTCATTTTTGTATGTCTTCTACTGTCTACTTGTGACATTTGTGCGAGAGGAGCTATCAAATACTTTTTACCCTTCTTGTAATTAGTGTCTGTTAGGCCTAACTTCAGTGTTCTGCAAACTACAGTTGCCTTTAAACCATAAAGCAAAACCAGTTTGTATTACTTGTTTTGACTGGTTTTGATTTGAAACAGGGACCTAATGGGAACTTCAGTAAGACGATGTTATTCTTTTCTTCTTTTCTTTTTACAAAGCACTAGTGGGAGTTTGGAAAAGTGGCATACATGTGTAGCCTTTAAATTGTAAAGATTTCTGATTGTAGTTGCAATGAAAACACAGTGTTTGAATGTGTCTGTGCAGAATTCTCAGTCTATGAAATTGCTTTCAGTTAAAAAACTGGAGGAAATACTGTAAAATGATATTTTGGAGTCATGTTGGTGATCACATGTCAGCCAAAAGACAAAAAATTATTGGCCTACATGACCTAAAATGATCTGTGCAAAAAACCCGCATTTTCTGGCTTCTGTTGAGCTTCAGCTTCTTGCAGTCCTCGGGTTTAACTTTCACACACCAGCTCTCATACTGTACTGCGCATGTTGGCAGCGTGTTGCGAGTCAGGGTGAGGCAGGTGACACTATTTCACCTGTGTTTTCATGACAATCCTGTGCTTGAGCAACTCTTTCAGAAAAGCAGTGCTAGGTAGGAGCTCCACTGTCCCAGACACAGTGATGTGCCAGCTAGAAGTCCTCTCATGTATAGCTGTTGTGTAGAACTTTGGGAGTTATTTTGTGTTTAATTGGGTTGGTTTGGGGTTTTTTTAATATGGAAAATAATTATTCCTCATAAAATCTCTGGAACCAATCAGTATTGTGGGCTATTTTAATTTGGAGACACTTTCATAATAAATATAAGTATTAGGAATGTAGTGTCAGTTTTCTTCTCTTTCCTGTGAAATGCAAACAACGTTTTCCTTTGTTCTAGCTCAAAGATTGTTACTCGTACCGCAGACACCAGCACAATTAGAGCGGATTCAAGTATGTCTTTGCTGGGTTTGACACTGCAGTGTTCTATGTTTGTAACAGTGAGTGTTAGAAGGATAAGTTCTCTCCATACAAATCATAATATTTTTATTTTATAAAAGTTCTTTTTCTAGGAAAAAGTAAAATTTTTCATGTTGATAATTTCTGAATGTCCAGCTGGACCCACTTTAGAAAAACTGGGGTTTTTTTCAGTTTGGGTGGTCAGAGTTTCTTAAAAGTAGGTGTTCATTCAGGTGTTTCTGGCTGAACTGGCAGCAAAGCACCACCGACCAACCACTTCGGGAGTGAAAGAAGGGGGCTGCTCCGGTACAGTGCTTCTGAGGAAAAACTGCAGCTCTTGGTTTTGCCAGGGAAGCTGCGTCTTTCAGACATCTACCATGAGAGTAGATCAGATCTTATCAAAGTAGATAAATCTTGCTTATTTATGATAAGATTTTCAGAGGTAAAGGGGTTTACCTTTTTTTTTTCTTTTTTTAAATGAAAACCTATCTATGTGTAGCAATGCACTGGGCTGAAATTGCTTTCATATATGCACCAAAATAAAGCCTGCAAAATACCATTGTCAGGCAGGCTCTGGTGCAGCAGCAAAAGATCATGAGCAAAGGGGTGCATGAAAACATACTCTCAACTTGAGCAGAAAATTGAGACAACAGTTCTCGTGACACAAATACAGATTATGTAGGGCTCTTCACACTTTTAAGTTGAAGTTTTGCTTCCAAAAGAGAAGCCAACCTGGGGATTTGTACTGTGTTTAAAGACCGAACCACTGCAGTCATTAATATGTCTCCGTGATTATAGATAGAGAGAATCTTGTAATGCATTTAATATGGTATTGAAATTCTTGTTTATCGAAGAGATGTATGAAGAGATTTAGTTACGTGGAAAGTTGTCCTGTTGTATGTCTGATGTCTTTTGCTTCCTATTGCGCATACCCCCCTCGTGTTACATAGCACAAAGGGGAGCCTCCATGTGCAGAAAACGGCTCAGGATAATGTGAAAAAGGTCGAGAATTTTTTGATGTACTGCCTTTTAGCCTGTACAGGTCCCTCTGTACAAGAAACACAGTGGTTCTCAGATGAAGAAGACAGGAGGTCTGTGCTGCTTTAGAAATGCTAAAAGACAGCGATGTGGTCTGCTGTGCTACGCAAGGTGAGTGTAAAGAACCCTAATGTGTAACGGTGCTGGCGGGGCTCATTGCCCCGTGACTTGGTAGCTCATCGCACTGTGATGGACAGAGGCTGGGGGCTTGTGTGGAGGGATTCCCTCTCCATGCGTTTGTCCCTGTTCTGCTAGTGGGGATGGAGGGGTGCAATTTCCCTAATTTACGGCAATTTTTTGGTTTTCTGTGTGCCCGGTTCTATAGGATGCTACCCCTGACCCTTGACAGATTTTTACACTGCCTACTCTTGTCAGGGAGTTACCTTCTTAGGTAGATTTCTCAGAGCAGGATGCCAGTTTGTGCTCAGGTATAGGGATGCTCAGGATGGTTGTCACATGGTCATCGTAAGCTGTTTTCCACAGAGTTCCCATGCTGGGGAATTTTAAAATGTGAACACGCTCAATATTACAAAATATGAGTGATACCAAATGTACATTGGTATATGTAATAGGTATGAAGCTGGAATGCAAACTGGCCAAACTTGCATATCCTGACTTCTCACTGCTGACTGCCCTCCCTTCTGAACTGTAAAATCTAGACATCACAGCTCTGTGAAAAGTTAATTCCAATAATCATAGACTTATAGAACGCTTTATGTTGGAAGGGACTTTTAAAGTAGTTATGTAATCCAACCCCTCCCACAGTGAGCAGGGACAGATTCCAACTAGGTCAGGTTGCTCAGAGCCCTGTCCGGCTTGACCTTGAATGTTTCCGGGAATGGATCTTCTACCACTTCTCTGGACAGCTCAGTGTGACATCACTCATTAGTGCACTTGTGTTGGTTACCATCAGGTCCAGCATCACATCCCCTTTGGTAGGGCTGTCTGTTACCTGGTTTAAGAAGTTATCCTCAAGGTATACCAAGGGTCTCCTGGACTGCCTACAGCTCGCTGTGCTGCTTTTCCAGTAGGTGTAGGGCTGGTTGAAGTCCCCCGGCAGGATGAGAGACTGTGAACATGAAGCCTTCTGCACCTGGAGTAGGAAGGGTTTGTCGATAGGTTCCCCTTAATCCAGCAGCCTGTATTAGACACCAACTGCAGGGTTCCCTTTGGTGCCTCGTTCTTTAATTCTTACCCATAAGCTTTCATGGTTATTCTTCAGACTCTATCCATTTCTTGATGTAGAGGGCAACTCCTCCACGCCTCCTTCCTCACCTGTCCCTTCCGAACAGCCTGTAGCTGTCAATAGCTGCACTCCGGTCATGGGATTCATCTCACCAAGTTACAGTAATGGCAGCCAGGTTGTAGCTTTACAGAATCACAGTCACAGACTGTTCGGGGCTGGAAGGGACCTCAAAAGATCATCTAGTCCAGCTCCCACCTAGCAGCAGGGTGACTTCCAGTTCCTACTGTTTGTTGCCTGTGCTGCCTGCACTGGTGTAGAGGCACTTCAGCTGGGCTGTCAGCTGTATCACCTTTTTAGAGGAATACCCCTTAATTCCTCTGAGGTATTTTGCTGGTATTTCCCTCTTGGCTCCTATTATTTCAGGAGCCCCTGGTGTACTCAGTGTACTCCGCATATCTCAGAGCAACAGGCTGAAGCGCCCCATCCCTCTAACCTTGACATGTTGCTATACAGCTTGTCACAGGCAAACCTGATATTATCCCACCAACCTTCAAGTCTGGTCTATCAACAAACCCACAAGTTCCTGAGCAAAGACCCTCTTTCCACTTCAAAAAACGTGAATCCCATCTGACGCCAGCAAGCCTGGTGCTGTGTAGGACATCCCATTATCGAAGAACTCAAAATTGTGGTGGTGACGCCAGCCACAGAACATGCATTAATGCACCGGGTCCATCTCTTTCTTGCAGTGTTGCTGCCCACAGCTGGAAGGAGAGAGGAAAAAATAACCTGTGCTCCAGATGCCCTTGCCCAATAGGACTGAGCAAGGCTCCTCTATAACAGCATGGCAGTAGCCTTTCTTGCCATATTTAGGCAACCTTTTGCAATCTTCCCACATGAAAAAATGATACTGAAATTCATAGGTGGAATTAAAATTGCATGAGCTTCCTGCATTAACTTGTCTGGCAACTTTCTGTCCTGTTGCTGAGCTTGTTTTAAAGGTGACCTCCCCTTTTAACTCCCAGTGATAGTAATTTTTATTACTGTTGCTCTCCTAAGGTAGCTTTGAAAGAGCTGCTTCCTACCAGAAAGGCTGGCTATTTTACATTTGTATTTGTGTAGTCTCTCATCTAATTTTAATTTAAGCTTAATTCAGCCAAAGCATTTTGGTATTACTTTACATTATTTTTATATGCAGTTTCTCGTTGAACAATTCCCAAGTGAGATCAGTGCCCGTAGCTGTTATTTTATGGGACATCCTAATCCATATGCCAGCTCCAGAAAAGGATTTACACAATAGTAGTCTAGATCACTTAAAGGTCCAGCATTTTGTCCTTGAGCAACGTTGAGGATGTGATGACCCAAGTTGTGGTGCCCCCTGGACAGAGTGGATGTAAAAAGCAGCCAAGACTGTGTACCAGACTAGAAACAACTTCTTTAAATCTTTTCCTCTTGCATAACAATTCCCTACTAATTGAGTCCATTGTTTTCAAAGAATTAATTTTGTCAAATTAAAAGCATGTGACCCATGTCAAGCTATGATGGACTATCCCACTCTTGTAACTACTCCAAGCATCCAGCACAAATGGAGCTGTTGCACGTGGGAGAATTCTTACATAAGAACTCATCTGTAAGATTTGACAGGTAACTACTACGAAATGCTACCTACATTATTTGAAAGAGGAAAAATGGATTGCTAACAGTGACATCACCTGCCATCTGAATAGGATTAATTTACACTCAAAAGCAAGATAGAATGCAAATTCTTAGTGCTTGTTCTGCAGCACACAGTACAGTTGAGAGATGATCGTTGAAAGAAACCTCAGCAGGAGCAGCTGAGGAAAGTAAACCAGATTTCTCATGTAAATTGTGTGGATATTGACTGTAAATTCTGTATTCATTGTGATGCCATTAGCAGAACAATTAGTAAAGGTGGCCCCTACTGTAATACAGTCCTGAGCAATCTGTCGGATTAACCTTAGAAAAGGCTGGAGCCTAAAATGACAGGTAATTGCTGCAGTTGCAGTTGACAGCGTTGAGGTTCATGTGTCAGAAGAGATTTTACTTCTTTCCTAAAGAAACATGATTGTATCAGATGGCTTGTCTGCCTTTGCACTAAGAATAGGAAAATACAGGCCAGTCGGTCACGCTGACACTGATGACTAATGTTAAAAGAATACAATTGCCAATTTATTGCATTGTTTTTCCATTAATAGGACTGTGCCAGTCATGGAGTTAGAGAGGCAAATTTGTCTTGTTAGCTTCATTTGGAAAGTTAAGTGTTAGCTATCTGCCTGTTTATATTTTTAACCTACGAGGTAAGAGTTTACATGAATGTATTGTGCTTTACCTTAGACACTTACAAGACCACCACTCTGTCACCGCTACCTACTTCTCACTTAGCCAAAAAGTTAATGTATGCAG
This sequence comes from Apaloderma vittatum, assembly GCF_000703405.1. Classification (NCBI taxonomy): domain Eukaryota; kingdom Metazoa; phylum Chordata; class Aves; order Trogoniformes; family Trogonidae; genus Apaloderma; species Apaloderma vittatum. The sequence goes on along the minus strand of NW_009732542.1, from coordinate 8,009 downwards.
TCAGCTCTTAAATGCCTGGAATCCTTTATGATAATTGCCATCAATGTAAAGCATAGTGTGCTTCTAAATCAAAATTATAGTGATGTATATCAGGTGTTTTGTTCAACAGACATGTTTCTCTGCCAACACAGTTATTCCAGCTGAAGCTTTGATACAGTAGATCCTGGATAATGAAGACCTATGCTCATGACACAATAACCAGTGTGAAAGAATCCACTGAGTCAGTCGGAGGGCGTGTTCCCATGTAGAGTTATCCATCAGTCACAAAACAGGTGAGTAAGCAGGAATTAGCATTGTTCAAAGTGCTGAAGAGGAACAAAACGCCGTGTCTTCTTTCAATTCATCATTTCAGTGCACAGCCACTTTAAAATGCATATCAGGTTATACAAAAAACCTCACTGCACACATGCGTGACTACACAATATTTTTAGCAGGGTCAGTCTCCCTAGCAACTTCTGAACCTGTTGCTCAGCCCAGATTTGAGGAGATTATGTTGCAGCTGTCACTGCTGGAGGAGGAAGGGTGGGCAGAGGGCAGCTGTTGTCCGGCGGCTTTAGCAGTGGCCGCGCAGAGGCTGAACTGGCCTAACTCAGTAGTGCTGGTTCTCATACATGAGGGAGACCAGAAGGAAGAGCTGGGGCGTTGCAGTGAAGAGAATGGCACCCTTTAGGTACAAAACCGCAAATCTGTAGAAATCGGGCTTCATTGCCTCTGTGCCTGCTGGAGCAGCTTGTTTATAAGCTCGGGATTCTAAAGGGTTCTTTGTGTGTCATTGTGATTAGGGGTAATAAGGACAAAAAGAACAGTTTCACTGGCTGGCAGTGAGAGCCATTCCCCCCTGCCCTTCAGGCATACATCCTATTTCAGCAGTAAAGCATAAGGTAATTGGATTTTAACTGTTGCTTTCAAAAAGGTAAGAGTATTACCGTAATTATTTAGTACAGTTTATTCATACAGGTAAAAAAACCGTATTATAATTTGCCTGTGGGACTAAGTGATTTATGTGTGCATCTGTTTGTTACGTTGTCAGGGCTGTTAAAAACTTAGGGGTCACTTACAAATGAGTTCACCGTGATTTTAGAGTGCTATGACAACAGGACTAATTTATACAATTGCAAGGTACTGAATAAAGTCACAGTTTATTGAAGCTTTAGAGAAAAGTAGTAAAAGACAATTGGAACATGTCAGAAGCACAGCATAACTTCCACGTCTTTGTTAATTTTCACAGGTGTAGCCAATACTTGTTTGTTTGCTTTTCAAAATATGTCTGGGAACATCCAAGAGGGTTTACGAAAAATGTCACCAAACTCAGCTTAACCACGTCCACTCTTGGTTAAGTGTGTAATAAAACTGTTCTGTTAGCCAGAAGGACTCTTACAGTACGTTGATTTCTTTTCAAATCTGACCTCCAGTTAGCATACAAACAACATTTGTTGTTAATGCTGAAAAACTTAATACATATGTTACCAATGTTTAATATTATTTTGTCTTCCCATCGGTCCTTAAAAGCACAGTGTATTTTCAATATCTCAAAATTCAATGCCTTTTTTCCAGATTTTTACATTCCATTATGAGAGAAGTTTGATAAGGTACTGGACACCAGCACATCAGCATTTTTCTGTAGGGTCAGCAGCGTTTGATGGCCCATGCGTTTCAGGCTTGACCCTTGGTATCTAGGTTGAGGTCAGCAGTTTGAGAGGGAAAGCAACGTTCAGGGTTGGGCAAATTGATTTATGAAAAAAAAAAGAAAAGCCTTTACTGACCTTCACTAAAATCTATGTCTGCTCTAAGATAAACTTGATCTTGCTAATAGGTAGAGCACTAGTACCAGCGGTGGAGGGCTGGCATCCCTAAGCTGCATATTGCTTTGAGTTCAAGAGCTTTCCCCTATGCCCTTTGGGGAATTCCAGCCTGTAGTCATGTGCTATCCAGTACACTGAGGCTCCAGTGATTTTATCCGTGGGGTCAGTATATAGTGTTATCCTAGTTGTCCTTATTATTGGATATGACTGTATTGTGCAGCTTCGTAACAAAGAGAAAATTCCAATTGGCCAGAGGCCTGGGTGTATGAAATTCTACAAGCACTGAGTGCATTTGATAAAGGCACAAAAGTTTTAAGACAGGTCTTCAGATAGTGTAAAGGCTGTTTTAAGGATGTCGCAAGCCAGCTTTACTTCATATTTTATAATAAGCAAAGAAACATGGAATGTCTGGCTCTGTTTTAGAGCAAGATCTGCATCTGATTTGCTTTGAGAAATATAAGTAGGTTTATGATTTAAACTCCAAAAGAAGTTGTAAATGTTTAAATGACACACGATAAACATTTCAAACTTTACTTCTTGCTTTAGGCATATGCGCAGAACATTTACAACCAGGCACATCATCTTGTCTAGCTAATAATTCCTAGGAATGCAAATTTCAGTGCAGTGGTTGCCATATATTTTATGTTCTGTGCATAGCAACCTTGGCAAAGTAGTTTTGTTAGAAGCAATAAACCAACATGAAAGGAAAATGGCAGCAAGTCTGAGCATTTGTCTTTGTTACTCAGTGTTTCAATTTTTTTTCTCCTGTGAAGATGATGATAAACTCAGATATGCTACGGAGTGCCCCTAATGGACATGTTCGCCCTTAATGAATTAACAGCTCCATGTGAAAACGTGGAGCACACGGGCAGTCTTTTTGCTTCCATACGGCAGCTGTAAAAATACTTGGCTGAGCGTCCTGACCTTCTTGCTTTCTAGAGCAACTAAGAGTTACTTGGCAGAGCCGGGTGGGGAGGGGCAGGAGTGCGCCTGGCATTGCGGGTGCAGGGGCGATGCATTGGCGAGAGGCCAGGAGGGACAGGCGTCCTGGCATGGAAGGTGAGGCCTTCTCTGCAAGGAAGGAAAAGAAGAAATCCCAACAGAGCAGGGTAATACCGCAGTCGTAGCTCCTGGAAGAGAAAACAAAGTGGGAAGTGCAGAGCTGGCTGAATGTGTTCTGTAAAACTACCAGCCAGTCTTCTGGCCTGCAGCATTCCCTTGGTGGTAGAAGCAGTTAATTGAAGGAAATACCCAAGGTTTAATATTTCTGTTATTATGGTTGAAAAGGAGGTAGAATCTTCTAATGAAGAACTAGACCCAGTCTCCCAGCCTCTGCCTCTGTTTGTCTCTTTGTCAGCTACAAAATTCTCAGAGAGTACATGGGGTTTATGGACACAAGGCAGAAATTGAGGATGTATTTCATCTGAAAAGTCACTATAGAAATGCCCAGTAATCTCTGCTGCCATTCTGTTTTAAAATAGTAACGTAATCAGTGGTCACCTTTGCCATTCTTGCTGCTTTTGTTCTGTGTATAGCTGTCGGTAGCATAAGAAAAAAATCAATAGGACATACCAAGGAGAATGATGCCTTATTGAGAAAATAGCAAATTGTGCCCTGTAGGGAAGACAAAATCCAAGGTTGTCTCTTTTCTTGGAGCCAACATGTACAAATACGGGTTACTGGTTTTCAAGATGCACTTCAGCTACCTCACAGAAGGTGAGTGCATCCTCTGTACTGTATCCACCAAGTTGTACTGTTTAGACAAACCAAGTGATTTCAGATATGCTTCACATCTCACTGGGCAGGAAATGCTAGTACTCTAAATACTTTTTCAGATGGTTTTCTGAGTGTCAGACATTTTTACTTGAAACTATATCTCATTTTTATGTATTTAGATATTTGCTTTGAGAGGGATCATCCTTAGCTTTCAACTCAAGTGGTCTTTTACTTCACTCGCACTTCCAGGACTGAATTTAGTAAGATTTTATTTGAACTATGTTATATTAACAAATGAAGAGTTTTCTTTCTTGTTGCAGCTTTCCATTTAAATATTTTGTGGAAAGGAAAAGGCTCTACAAGTCATAGAGGAGAAGAACAGCTTTAGTCAAAGCTGTGGCAGCGATAGTCGGTGTATGCTGCAGCTCATTTGCGACGACTGTATTTCATGCTTCAGGCGATGCTGTGTCTTAAGACTTCAAATGACACTGATAAATGGTCCTTCAGTGCAACATGCTTTATGTAATAAAGCAAAATGACTCGTCCAAAACATAAACCACTAAAGCAGGTCATAAGTGTTACTTACTCACCACTGCAGTTCAAGTTTCAGGCCAGCTTTTCTGCCCAGGTGGGTATTTCGGGAGCCAGGAACCTCTGGGCTACAGCAGGCTTCTATTCCAGGTCTTTCTAGGATTTCTCATCAAATCAGGCCAATTCCTACTTCTCCTGCTAAGAGCTTTATTCAAGAGTAGCGTGCACCTCAACTGCTTTTGTGACAAATGACAGACGAGAATCTGAAACAAGCTCAACAGACCAAAAGAAAAATAATTTACATGCACGAAAACAAGTGGTAACATTGGAGAGTACAAGATAGGGTAAAAATTAAGGTAGTGACCTGTGACAGAGGTAACTGAAGCTAAGCTCAGTGCATTATTTTGGGAGGTTTCAGGCCTATTCCAACCACCTACAAACCGGAAAGACACCTCTCTCCTTTTGGAAGAGGGCCTCAAATTACAAAGTACTGTCATTTTATCATCTACCTGGGGTAAGGAAATAGAGATCATTACATTATTAAGCTACTTGCTACTGGATCTAAATTTACGTGTCTTGGAGATAGTTAAGGAAGTAGTTGATTACACTGTTGTTTGAAGAACCATCCAAAATGTCTGTAGATGACAGTGGTCTGAAATACTGTTTTCATAGTTTTTCTTTATTTAAAAATTAGAGTAAGATGTGGATAAACACAAAGTTCACAATACAGGAAGGAAGGAAAAGAGAGTGCTCTAGAGCTAGACAAATGTAAGATACTCTTATGCAGACTGTTTATAAGATAAAGCAGTGAAAGCTTTTCTGATGTTGGCAACAAATGCAGAAAAGTTGTTGGTTTCTCTCACTTTGAGCTGGAACTCCGCTATGCAGTCCAGGGGAGGCGTACAGGAAGTCACTGAAATGACACACATTTCCAAAAGATTAGACTTTCATAATGAAGTTCAATAGTGTTTTTCCAGGCTTATAAAATACACATGTAGTTTATCTTTGTGTCTTTTAGCTTCCTCCAGTATTATTTTTGAGTGACCTATTCAACAGTTTTCCTTCAGCAAAGACAAAGCCTCAAAGAACACAGTTTTGTTATTTCCAGACCTCAAGATCAGTGCTGCGCTCCTGCTTGAATTGCTACATCACCTCCCAGTAATCCAGAGCCTGCTCAAAAATGGAACGTGTTCTTAAACAGTTCTGTTTCTCTATGGGCAGGACGACTGAAAATAGATGTAAACTTTTAGCTCGAGCACAGTTCGGATGTGAATTAGTAAAAACAGAAATCTCTCCAGCCCATACCCTGAGGCGTAGCAGAGCAACGGGAGCATCCTTCTAGCAGCTACTGAGCACAGGACCCCATTTGCTCCTGAATTAAGATCATTTCACAAAACCAGGTCTACGACCTGCAAGGCTGTACCCTTACAGAAGGGGAATGCTGGATTTCAAGTTCTAATCTTTCTCTGTCACACAGCTGAAAGGGTTCCCCACAGCAGTGGGGAAGGCAGTTTTTTCTGCCACCCAGGCTTCTCAGGGTGAACTCTGCCTGTCAGCGTAAGCTCTCACTCTAGCATAAAGGGAAGAAGCAACAAACTGAAGCATCCATCTACCTGTCTGTGTGTCTCTTCTCTCTACTGCTTTGCTTGCTACAAAGTAAACAGCAGCCCCACACATGGAGGGGAACAAAGATAAGCACTTGTAGTATATAATGTATAGTTTCACATACATTAAAAAAGGAACTTGATCTAAAAATATTACCAGTTGCAAGATTTTTTCCATTCAGAAATGGGAAGATACAGGTTACAACTAAAAGTACACTTTATTCCTCTCCCCTGTTTCAAATAGGGCCATCGGCGTCCTCTTGTTTAAGGATTTAAAATTCACATACCTTCATAGTCTCCTTGTTCATTTATGGAAAGGGTAAACACATATGGCTTGTCAGGATCTTTGTGGTCAATGTGTCTGAATATAAACTGTAATTGCTCATCTAAAGCAAACAAAAAAAGAATGAATAATACCATTAGCCTCTGCAGGAGAGTCATAATGACAAAAAAAAGTATCAAAACATGAAGCTACAGTTTCAGTTACTGTTCTTGGAATGCTTACAAATTAAGCAACCCTGGTCTCTTTCACAGATAAATGTATTTTTAACATACCATATTTTGTCATTTGAGAGACAGTGGCAATACCTGGGCTAAGACAATTATTCAGTTGCGTAAGCCAACATATTCTCCACTGCGTAATCCAGCCTTAACCACACTGTACCTCTGAACACAGAAACTATGGAAACCACAGAAGCTTACTGTGAATTCTGCGTATCTCCAATCCAAGCCGCTCTTCAAACAATTCTTTCGACTTGCATAGTCGTTCCACTCTCTCCTTAGCAGCTTTGTTTTTAGAAGATATTACTGGAAATTTACAAGCCAACATAAATATAAAAGTAAAGTTAAAACAAGCACATAAATATATACAGTAGAAGAGCCCGTCAAGAGTAAGTGTTGAATAAAAACCCTTCTCTAAGAAAATTTACGTATCTGTTGCTTGCTTACTTTCCTTTTTCTTCATCAACTCTTCTTTAAGCTCTTGGATGCTGTCAGTCAAATCCTTCTTTTGCTCTTTTTCTCGATTTAGGTTAGATTGTATTTCTGTCAAATGCTCTTGATTTTCTGATATGCGTTGGTTCTGCTGGAGAATCTCTGACAGGAGGCAAGAAAACACGAGGTATACAGGTGATTAATTAGGTCCTTGCTATTTAGTACTTGTCTATATGGGTTGGGATGACTGAGCATTCATTTCACTAGGTTTTATTCAGATATCTCAGCTGAAGAAAGAAGTCAGCATAACTATCCTAAGAGCATCAAGTAAAAGCTTAAAGCTCTTCAAGAGAAGCTACTAAGGGAGCTCCTCTGATACTCCAGTCAAATGTAATCTGTTTCTGGTGCCAGCACTTTGCACATCTTCAAAGCCTCAGGATAGTGAATCCTGTCCACAGACAAACAGTTTGACAGAAAGCAAGGAATAGAAACGCTGATTAAAGCTGCAGTTATTTTTACATGATATTCTGAAGTTGAACTACAAAATTCCCACAAGTTAATCCCAGACTGATAGGCTGACTGTATTCTATTACTAATACAGAAGAGGCGTAAGTAACTTGATAATATTTAACTTTACCAAACAATTTAATTACCTTTCCCATTGCAGTCAGCAAGTTCTGGTACTCTTTTAAGTACTTTAGCACCAAAAGCACTATACAAAAAAATATTTTATCAGCCCTTTATCTTTTTGCATCATCAACGAAGCTTTCCAACCAGTTGCTTTTGACTTCCAGTTTGCATCCTATAGCCAATCAAATAGGTTTGGTTTTATTTCCGTCTTCATTCTGATATTATTTACCTTTTAAAATTAAAAGTTAACTATAGTATTCAGGTGTGTTATCATTAACTTTAGAAAAGTTAGACAGAGTAAATAAAAAACCCCATACTGTACCATTGCTATACTCCTGAATTTTATCAACCATCAAGTCCCCTTCTTTCAGCTTCTTGGACCATTTCTCTATAATGGAAAGTTATTTCAGTTATTTTAAGAAGTTTAATGACAACTTGGAAAAAGTAGTAAGAGTGTAAAGAACATACAATAGGAACATTTTACCTGAGAGCACTTTTATCGACTCCTTGCATGAATCTCTCAGTGCCAGGGTCTGACTGATCTGTTCAGTACCATAAATGCCTTTTAGTTTGGTCCAAAATTCTTTGATTTCTCTTTCAAAGAGGGCTATTTCATCTTCTGTCTTTGTATGAGCCATGGCGCTGCAGCAAACACCTGAGTGAACAGGCACAATCCCGAGATACGCGAGACAATCGCAGCAGGTACCACTCCCAGCTGCAGGATAAGCCCCCGCGCCCTTTTTCTCCCCTCGGATCCTCCCGGGCAGCCCCGTTCCTCCGGCTCCTTCCCCAG
>NW_009732541.1:14591-27449 GCF_000703405.1 Apaloderma vittatum | reverse complement strand
GCAGGTCTTTTGCCTGGTGTCAGCGAGGATGGAACTTCCACACACTGACAGGCTTGGGTTTTGACCACCCCTCTAGGAAGCACGTTTAAAAAGACAACTGAATATTCAAATGGCATAGCATGGCACAGAATAGATTGGAAGGGACCTAAAATGATCTTCTAATCCAACTGCCAATTTAACTTTGCTAAAATGTGAATGTGACATGAATACAAAGTAATACATTTGTCCAAGTTACCTAACTTTTATGTGAATTTCGTTATTAGATTTTTGCTTTTGATATAATTGTTTAGCACGATATCCTGTTGATTCTGCTTGTAGACGAATTTTGCCATTCATCTTTGTCTAGTTTTCTTTTTTTTTGTGTCCAGTCTGTCACTGTGATACGCAACTGACTGTTTTGCATTCACTGAGATACAGTTTTAATTCAAATAGACGTAGAATATGTTGACAGAGCACAGAAACTCTTGGTTTGATAAAGTACCTGGTTGGTTTTTTTACTGTCAACAGTGGTAAGATTTCTCAGCTGTATGTAGTGGCCTGTACTCCAGCTCTCTCACCTCTGTCATCACAAGTGTCCCTACCTTTTACTGTTTGTGTGTGCTAGGTATGATGCGAGCTTTTGCATTATTTCAGCAATGTTGTCTTTTCTAATATCCTTTTAAAGTAAAATTTCAGATCAGAGTATAAACTCAAATTATCTGTCCTTGACGTGTTAACTCATTAGAGCACCTGATTCTTACCTTTTTTGCTACAAAACACCTTGGCAGATTTTTCACAGTAAGTTGCTCATCCTTTTCCGTCCTTCAAAAGAAAATAGCCTCAGTTTTGGGCAGGTGAAACATTTTTTATTTATTCTCTGGCAAAAGTAAATTAATCAAGCAAAGTGATTCTTGAGCAGCAAATAACAAGGGCTTCCAGTCGATGGTGACTAGTGTGGCTACAGTGTCTCTAGCCCAAAGCTTCCTACCTTCTCTGCAAGCTGTGAAGGGCTTGGCAGCTACTTTTGTCCTGAAGGGATAATTCTTTCTTGGAATACATCTGGGAAATTCGGTCTTCAGCCATCTACTGATTACTGTCCCATCACAGAAAAACATTTCACTGACTTTACTGTATAAACTGCTTTGGGACAACTTTTCAATTTCTGCGTACACAGATGAGAACAGCATGTGTATTATTATTATCCTTTAAGAAAATGCGATTACATTGAGTAGCTCAAAACCAATACGGTCTATGCCTAGGAGCCTAGGATTGTCTGTGATACCTGCATTGCTTTACCAACTCAGAAAGCGTTCTTTAAGATTTGAGCTCTTGGAATGGAACTGTTATCAAACAATTTTTATTATGAAGAAAGTTTTGAGGATGATGGGTGAGTGTTCTAAATGTGAACAAAAGAGTCTAAAATTGAAAAGGCAAGCAAAAGAATGAAATTATAAATGTGTTTTTATTTGTTCGTATAATTTCATGATTTAAAGTAATTTAGATAATAAAATAAAATAATAGAAATACCCAAATGCACTGAGATTCTTACTTGTAAAAGTTGTTGACAGAGTCCCTGAAGTAGAGGTTGCAGCCCTGTCCTTGGCCACTGAAAGCTGTTAAACTCATTGATTTATCTAAGTGGGTTACAAAGCTGTCTGGTTTTCTACTTTTCAGTATGTTCTGCATTAATGAGTTTAAGAACACTATTTCATAGTCTGTGAAATTGCAGTACTTCTGTTTGCTTCTTAAACGCGGCGCTACTCATTTCGTTGGGTGCCGTCTTAAGTCTGTTACTCTGAGAAATGGGGAGTAATAATTCTGCAGACGTCTCACATAAGGTTCATGATTTAGAAATCTTCGTATTTACCTTTGGATTATTCTTACCTTGCTGAGTCTTACGTAACAGACTAACTAGACTATATGGGAACTGCTTATACAGCTTGGTCAGCCTTATTCTTCTCAGCAACTCTGCTGTAAGGTAAAGTGGCCAAGAGGCCAATGGCATCCTGGCTTGTGTTAGAAATAATGTGACCAGAAGGAGTAGGGAGGTCATTGTCCTCCTGTGCTTGGCACTGGTGAGGCCACACCTTGAGTGTTGTGTCCCCTTTTGGGCACCTCCATAGAAGAGAGATATTGAGGCGCTGGAACGAGTGTAGAGGAGGGCTGAGGAAAGGCCTGGGCAATAAATCTTACGAAGAGTGATTGGAGGAGCTGGGGCTGTTTAGTCTGAAGAAATGGAGGTTGAGGGGAGACCTCATCACTCTCTGCAGCTACCTGAAAGGACATTGTACAGATGTTGGTGCTGGTCTTTTCTCACAGATAATTAGCGATAGAACAAGAGGAAATGGCTTCAAACTGCAATGGAGTAGGTTTAGACTGGATGTTAGGAAAAATTTTTACCCAGAAAGAGTAGTCAAGCGCTGGAATAGGCTGCCCAGGGAGGTGGTTGAGTCCCCATCCCTGGATGTGCGTAAAGGTCGTTTAGGTGTAGTGTTGGGGAAGATGGTTTAGAGGTGAGCTGTGTAGAAGTAGGGTTAGTGGTTGGACTAGATGATCCCAAGGGTCTTTTCCAACTGAATGATTCTGTGATTCTGAGAACTGTTCAGAGATGGAGAACCCTAACTATAGGTGGTGTTCCAGACACAAGAGCATATCCCTGTTTTATACCGTGACATAGATTATTTTGCCTTCGTTTCCAGTCTTTCCTTAATGATTCCTTAGACTATGTTTTATTTTCTGACTGAACTTGTGTTTTCAGAAAACTCTTTAGAAAGATGGCCAGATCTTCCCTGTTTTGTAAGAGTCAGTTTGGAGCCCATTGTTTTACCAGTAAAGATGTGCTTTGCTTTGTGGTTATTGTCACTGTAGGTGAGAGTCTCTTCCAGATTAGCACATATATGTGTTTATGCACTAGGTGTCCTAAGCTTTAGTTATATGCAACAAATATTAAGTCAGTACTTCGGGGGAGCCTGTGGAGTGCTTGTAAGCTCCATTGATTGCATTAACTAGAGCTCTGTCTATAATGACAGTTTAGAAATGTAGTTTGTGGGTGCCTTGATCTGGTTTCATTCAGGTTATTCTGTCACCAGTTACTGATTATTGAGAGATCTTTCTGTAGCTTCATTATCGTCAGATGCCGTTGGAGGTATCATGCATGGCGGGTGTTGCAGCTCTCTCGGCACACAGTACTGCAGGTATTATACCAGATATTTATTTTGTGCGTGGGTTTGTGTGTATAATGTTCAACAAATATTTCAGTTACTTGAGCCGGTGTGGTTGATACAAACATTTTTCTAGTGTTAAAACTATTCCTGAGACAAAGCCTTCTTGAAATCACACTTATTTTAGTGTATATAAGAAAAGAAGTACTGAAACTTCTAATTTGATGAATTTTCTCCATTGCTGAAATTCTTGGGGCTAAATAGAGAATTTCATTGAGGGATCTTTGAACCTTCCAGAGTTATAATATCTTCTCTCACATTTCAGACATGGTAAGAGCTTTAACTGCAAGTTTTTCTCCCTTGGTCTTTGACCTCTTGCTTAATACAGGTAAACTGGGTTTTTTCCTCCCTTTTTATTCACGCCTTTCCAACTTGAAATTACTGTTATCTTTTTTTCCTAATGCTGTTGGAATTTTTTCCATGGTATTTTTTTACTGCTTTCGTGTGTTTTTCATTTCTTGCAAAGTTTAGCACTGTATGGCCATCTGTTGAATAAGCAAGTATGATTTCACTTTGCACGCAGTCTGGCTGGGATGGAGTTAATTTTCTTTGTAGCAGCTTATATGATGTGGTGTTTAAGATTTGTGACCAAAATAACACTGAAAACCCACTAAGGTTTTAGCTGTTGCCAAAATATGCTAAATGTGTAAATATTGGAAAGATATATATTGATATTCTGTGTGATATTCTTTATTAAGAGAAACATATGTTTTGAGCTGAAGTTGAAGTATTGGGAAAAGTTGCCAAGTATTAAAATGTTTTGCTGTTTTTTATAGATCCACAAGGGAAGTGTTGAAATACTTCTCATATTGGACATTTGAAATTACAATGAGTAAATCACTATGAAGCTGTATTTAAACCGCAGTATGTATCTGTCAGAGGAGTAACTGGTGGAAGTAATAGACTTCCGCTGTTCTTCTGTGATTTGTGATCCACACTGACCTCTCAGAGATCAGTGTCTCATTGATATTTCTCCCACTCTTTCAGGAGTCACCAAGCCTTGCTGGTTACTGATATCCTCTGTGCATCTAATTTAATCCTTTGATGCATAACGTTTGCATTCACCTTGTGGGCCCATTTACTGCAACAGCAGTAAATGTTAGTTTTTTGCACAGAATTAAAAAACGTCCATTGTCCTTACAAATCTACCATGTAGGTCCATAATAAATACATTTTTTTAATAGAAGACTTCTTTGCCTAAGGAGTTGCTGTGATTTAAGCAGAGTTGTGTGTACACCTGCTTCCGTTTTTATTTGGTTAAACCAAATTGACAATTTTAGCTAATGGCTTTGACTGACTGGTGGCACTGCCATCCATTTATTTTCCCTAAGACAAGACTGAAAGAGTTGTGGTTCTTCCTGAACTGCCACGCGTCTGCACCGTGTCTGCTCCCAGCCAGAAAACTGAGCGGCCCCAACCTCCTCCAGTGGGATGGGACTGGGGATTTTGGCTGCTGCTGGATTGGATCAGTTCCTCAGCAGGTGCCTCTGAACTTGCTTGTTTTGAGAGACAGACAACAGGTAAATTACTTTAACCACCATCCCTCTCCCACGCTGCAGCATACCTGAATCTCTGGCAGATGCAAAAGAGGACGTTTGTTGGCTGGGGAATGTTGTTGGGGTGGATTACCGCCGTGGGAAGATTTCTCTCTCTGGAGTGAACCCTTCATTGAGCCTGCATAATTCTTGAAGATGGCACTTTTGGCCTTAGTTTAGAATGGTTTTACCATCAGCTGGATTCTCATTTAAATAAAGTCTTTCTGTGAGTAATATGTCAGTCTCTGCAGGAGAAGCAATTTCATGTGTTTATTTTGAACAGCCATTAGCCAGTTTCCTTTTTTTTTTCCCTTTCCTGCTCTCTTGCTGCTTTGAAATGCCACCGTCTTTTAGGGGATAAGAAAAATAATATGAATGAAAAATAGTTTAAAAACATACCAATTAGAGATGTGTAGCTGTACCTGCAAAATGCCGTGCATCCAATTAGGAATGCAGAGAGCAGTTCGTTCAATTAATGTCTCAGACTCGCGGGACAGATGAGCAATCTAGTTTGATGGGACTCTGAAAGCAGTGATTCATTCGGAGGTGACAGTAGCTTTTCTTGTCAATGCAGACATGACCATCCCTTAAAGGTGTTAGAAGGTGCAGGCCTGGCGTCGCGTTCCTTGCACAAGCAGAAGCAGGCGTTTAAAATGCCTCTCACTGAGCAGGGGAGGTCAGTTTGTTCATTTGTTCAATCGATGTGCCAGCTGATGAAGTGCTAAGCTGACTGCTTAGCAAGGGAAATACAAAGTGAGGCAATTTGTCTCAATAAATATGTTTAGGAGTGAGCAAAGACCCTTACCACTTGGAGAAATTTCACTTAGCTCTTCTAAGTTGCATATATTCCATTTTCTCATAAATGATCTTACAGTCACTTAGGGGTGTTCCTTTATAATACAAGAATTGATGTGTTATACAGGTGAATCGTCCTAGTTGTGAGAAACAAAACGCTTACTGTGACACTCTAATGCCTAATGCTAACAAGTAATTTTTTCTAGGAAGACAACTAAATTATCGATGAGATGGTCCCATGTTAAGGAAAGGCAGTTTGAGATGAAGCTCTTGTTTTTCATTAAAACAATTTTAACATTTAAGTATCAGAACTTGACTTGACCACTCTGCAGAGGGGAGACTTTCTTTTTTATTCCACATGTAACATGTGAATGTTCAAACTGTTCATACAGATATTCAGCACTAGTTGGAGAAGTACTATCAGTGTACAATAAGCAAATCAGTTGAATTTTCTTGCTTGCCTGTTGTTGGCCAATATAGAAGTGAACTTTTTTTGTGTTAGTGGAATTTGGATTTTCAATACCTTCCCCACATTTTTGCAGATACTGAAGGTAGTCTTCTTGTTCATTGCTGGATGTTCTCAGCTCACACTGAGAAGATGGAAGTTGAGATTCAGTCCCTTGTCTGAAGTACTTAAAAGCTTCGGGTTTCTTCAGAAAATATTTTCACGTGGCCATAATCTTCATTTTATGGCTTAACATCCGTGCACAAGGTTTCTGTACATATGGCGTAGCAACATTATTACTGTGATAATAGTTATTCATTAGCGGGGGTTGCTAACAAACTCAAGTCTGTGGTTCTTCCTGTTCTCTTATTTGGTAGAATTCCAATACACAAAAGTTAATAGAGTTGCAGGTTAACATACAACGCATGAAAAGGGAATAAAATGGTTTTGATGTTTGGTTTTAACTACTTTATCTCCTCCTTAAACTAGCTCTTACTTTGTGATGGTTAGAATGGAGGATTTAGGAGTAGGGATCTGGGATTCTATTCATATGCCTACTAGAAATTCATTATATGATCCCAAGCGAAATGGAGAAAACTTTGTTGTCTTTGTCACAGCTTTCCTTTCAAACTAAAACATGCAGAAAATTAGAGTTTTGTCCATAGGTATATAATGTTGGAGGCTTTTTTAACCCTAATACTACCACTAACTCTTACTGTCCACTGAAGAAAAGCAAAGTAATTAACCCAATTGGTTTTTGTATTTGTTGTTTAACAGTATGTGAAGTAGCCTCAGGGAAGCCCACTGGAATATTACAGTCTTTGTATAGTCTGGTTCTTTATGAGAAGATTTTCTTTTGTTAGTGGTCTGGTCCCGCTGTGAAACTTGTGACAATTTTATTGTTGATAATAAACTAACAAACTGTTTCATGGAGGAAATGTGGAAAAATGTGTTTGTGTCTCCCATGCCTGTTCATCACGCCAAAATAAAACACTGCACAAGCAGTTCCTGGGGATATTTCTTTATATTCAAATATCTCTTTGAAGTATTGCAGAGAAATGTTGGTGTTAGAGTTACATGGTTTCAGTATCAGTCAATAATTAACAACTATATTAAGGAGTTAGATGGGAACCATTTATACCTCTAAAGCAGCAATATTTTCTGAAATCGTAGAAATCTACAGAGAAAGAGTTAGTTGAGAAAAGGCATCTATCAAGGTATTTATCTAATGAAACTGAAGAAATTATTAGCAGACACTCAGAAACGAGAGGCTCTCAAGGCAGAACGTAATTTTCTGTAATCTAGAACATTTCTAACGTGGCTCCATAAAAAGATGGGCTGTTGTTGTGTTGACAGTTTGCTACGTGGTTGTTGCTTTTTTATAGGTATTACAAATAGGAATTTCAGGTTTATAGATTAGCGTCAAGTCATTAACAGCTGTTGGCATGCACATTTCTGCCTAACTATGTAAAACATGCAATTCCTACCTACCTTGTTTTCTATCTGGGAACGAGCTCGCAGTTTATCCAGGTGGTAGGTGCATGATCAGTCCTAACTATGCTACTTCTGTTTGTGTTTGTGTCCTTATTTTTTTTAAGAAACAACTGGCACTCTTTAATCCTTTGTTCCGTTAAAGTTAAGACCGTGGGAGAGAGACTTGTTTGAGTCTCAGCTGTGTGTGAAGAAATTAAAACACGGCCATGCCTGTGTAGCATCTCTTTCCACCGCTTTTGCTATTTGCAGGTCATAAACAACTCTAGCGGTGCTAGAGCTTCGATGTTGCTGATTTTTATTTATATATCATTTTCCTATCTCAGTAGAGCATCTACAGCATGTTATGAATACACATTGAATAACTTATTCTGGAGATTGTCAGCTGCTTTAGATTCAGGGGAAAAAACCAACAACAAATTCACTGGGTTCATTTATAATTTTCTTCCATCACTTTTTGCATTCCTTAAGCATTACCTCTGGAATGTTTGCATAATACCTTAAATTACCAGATTTGTTTTCTCTACACTGCATTTTCTACCACTTCATCTAACACAAAGAAATTTTTTGGCATAGGCTTGCAGCCCTTTGGTTTTTTTCTTTATGGTGTAATTCTTTATATATAGGCATTTTTTGGTGTTTTTTTTATAGAATTTCAGTAAGGGATTTATCATTTGCGTTAAGGAAGAATTAGCTTGGAGTAATAACTTAGCTGATTACTGATTATTCATTCGTATTTCAAATGAATGTTTTGAATGCAACTGTTGTGCTGCTTTCTGGTTAACAACTCCAAAAGTTATCCAGTTCAAGAGGCTGAAGACTTTCTGAACAGCAGCAGTTAGAGAATGGTTTGGAAGTGCAGGCCTTCAAAATGAAGTTAAGTGTCACAAATGAGGTTGAACCTAACTGACTTGAACCTAAATTCTTCTTGAATCAACACGGAAAAAAAAATTGTGTTTCTATCTGATTCACAAGGACAGTGGGGGCAAAAAACCCTAATCCCGAAAGACTGTTGGAAGACTTTCCATTAAATAAGATGGATTATGAATCCAGTGGTAGGAGAAATAATCCTAAAGTTGTCAGAACAGTTGAAAAGGAGAAAAGTAATTTGTTCTTTACTGATGAAATCATAGTAAATTCTACAAAATTTGTAGACTTTTCACAGTAATCCAATATAATGTCAAGATAATTTAGAAACACAAATGTTTCTGAGAGTCTATTTTTAAAATTTTGTTGGTTTTTTCTTTGTCTAGTCTATTTTCTCTATTTGTATAAGTGTCACAGTAATTCTATTAAACAGAGAGCCATTAGGGATTCATGCAGCATGTCTTGTTTTGATAGCGCATATTTCTTTCTACAGTGGTATTAATTTTCTTCTAGTTCTTTCTTGTAGTGTTAGTGACTGTTACCTGCATTTCTTTTGTACTTTGTTACATTCTTTTTGATGTTTGCTCTTTAGGTAATGATTCTGACGTTGACCTTGACAGGAAGGAAGATGAGCGAGAAAAAACTCCCAAGAGGCCTAGAGTTCAGAAAACGGAGAAAATTCCATCAACTAAGGAGGCTGAACAGGTTTCAGGAGCTAAAAATCCTATAATAAGTGTGGTTTTGACAGCCCATGAAGCTATTCCAGGTAATCGGAATCACCATAATTTAAGTCGGTTTTTGTCCATACTGTGTATGTGTAAAAGTCATTGGTCCAAGACTGAACTGCTAACGATATTTATTATCTGGAAAATATTTAGTATTATTTGTTTATCTTGGTACAGAACTTCTTAATCTGGCAGCTACATAACTTTAGAACTACCATCACATTTCTTCATAGGTATGACAAATGCTGGACATGGGTGTAGTTATCTACATTAACATCAATTAAATTTAGTCTGTGAATAGTTTTAAAGAAGAAAATGAAAAAAAAAAAAAAGGACCAAAGAACAGGAAAGTATTTTTCACCTGTAATATCTTTATTACAGCTCTTGATTTGTGTGTATATTTGTGATAAATGTATATTTGTTTAACAAAATATAAACAGCTGATATATATATAGATATTTATGCATACAAATAGTTTGGCAGAAAACAAATGCATATGTACTTGAAAATCCAGTAAAGTTCCTATGGAACCATAAAAGGACTCTTCATCCGTAAATTTCTATAGTGCCTGTTCATCAAAGGATTTTGGAATAATATCAATATCAAACTATTTAGTATAAATTAGACTTCCATTTGTTACACAAACCATTCACTCACCTGGCTGACAGAATCCCTTTTTAATAGTTTTGTGCCTTATTCTCAGCTTTTTGTTTCCCTTTCCATTATTGCTAACATTTCTGAAAGTTTGTTTTGCTTATAGGTCTCAGAAGAACTGGGATATATTTATTCATTTTATTATTGTGGGTTGGAAGCTAGCTGAATTTTCTGCGTTGTTCTTTAATATCTTTTGATATTGAGATTTGTGCTGTGCTTGGACTTTGTGAAAATACAGTTCTAATGGCAAGGGTAGCAGAAGCTGGGTCAGCTCACCTACGAATATCCTGTGTGCTTGGAAGGAGAGTAAAAAACTTCGCATTCACTGCTTGAGCAACATCACACAGGGTCTTAGACTGAGCTTTTAAAAATTTGATCTTGCAATATTGTAAGTACAGGGGAAGGTGGAGGAGGACCAGGAGCACTGGAAGTGTGGAAGCCTGGCTTTGGGGTGGTTGGATGTTTCGCCAACCGGAGGCACCTTTCTCTTGTGTGGTGTAACCCGGGGCTTTCCCAGCTGCTGCTAACCTCTCATTTTCCTGCTACATCTCCCTCCTCTTTTGCCCGCTTCCCACTGTATGTAGCATCTCCCCCATCCTGGTGCCCATTCCCCTCAGTGCCACCTGGGAGGGTCCCCTCATGCCATCCCTGGATGTGTTGAAGTGTCGTTTAGATGGGGTGTTGGGTGATACGGTTTAAGGGTGACCTTGTGGTGTAGGGTCAATGGTTGGACTCGATGATCCCAAGGGTCTTTTCCAACCTGAATTGTTCTGTGATTCTATGATTCTATGTCCTCTACTCCCACTCTGGGCAAAGGGGAACACGCGGTGGCTGGTTGAGGGGCCCGTGTAGGTGCCAGTGAATGGGTTCATGTAGGTGTTAGTTTCTGGATTTATACACGCATCCTCCCTCCCTTCCTCGGGGCTTTCGGGAAGAGCTGTAACTGGGGTCTCCTCTCTCCCAAGTGCTAAATTTCATGAACCTTGTAAGAATTTTTGTCTTGGAGATCTTCCCATTTCGACAAGGACTAGAAGAGTTTTCAAAAGAGGGGAAAGGGAAAGATAAGGGAGACAGTGCAGCCAAAGACTCATTTTCTTTGGAAGCTAAAGAGGTGAATGAAATCATAGTCAATACAGATAGTGAAGAAAATGTAATAAGCATGTGGGAAAGGAAATAAAAATCTAGAGGAGATTGGTGCCTTAATTACCACCTAGTAAAATGTTTCTTGGAGCGACAAAACTTTGGGTTTTCTTTACACTTATTTTTTGAGTGATTCAAAATATTAAAACAACTTCAACTTTGAAGCTGTTTGTGCATAGTAGATGTTACATTCAAAAGGCTTTAAAGGTATTTACAGTCAAATGTGAACCTGCAGCTGTTTTCGAAGGTCCTCTCATTTATTTGGTTGGCAGTTAGTAATCTTACTATGTTCAAGTTCGTAGCTAGAATACGTGTAATAAAAAAGCCATTGCTGTTAAGATAGCTATGAATTATCTTCCTACTTTTCAGAATTTGGAAATTTTATAAGGTATTACAGTAAGCAGTTAACTCTTTGAAGATTCAAAAGAAAAACATTTCATTTAATACAATTGTGTTAGAATTTATTTTTAATTGTTTTTCTTTCATTTTTTCATTAATTTCCATGATTTAACTATATTTTAATGTCAGTAGCAATTCTTAAACTGCTACACTTCCTGAGTATTACAGTTTTTATAAAGATCTTTCATAATCTTTTATTCAGTTTTTTTCTGGAGATTTATCATGTGCTAGAGAGGTGAGTTATTATTGCGGATTGGTGTTGAAGAATTTAAATAGGTAAAACATTTCTCCCATCTTCTCTGCATTCTGTATACTAGGTCATCTGTAAAGTTAAGTTGAAAAGAAGATTTAAAAGTGCTTAAGCACTGTAAAAATCGAGTCATCTTTGTGCAGGCATTCCCATTCTGCAGCCACCTGTTATCTGTCTTTAAAGATGCGGGAAAGTATCCCTTTTTGTGTCCAATGCAGCCGAATACTGTTGCAGACATCAATTAGAAAAATAAAGAAGGCTTTACGAATTAGTTGTATGCCTTCCTTCTTAAGTGAAGGAGTATTGCAGTAATAGTTTGCTGTAATTTTGCTCTACACTATTTGGGTTTGGGACACTGCTTTGCATTGTGTGTTCAGTAGATTATGACTGAATTGATCTCTTCAAAATCCTTTTGAACAAACACGTCAGCTAGTTTTTACCTTCTCAAAAAGGACAATTGGACAACATTGATTTTTCCCCATGTTCCATTTCTGTAATGTTTACTTGGGAGGCATATGAAAGGCAATAGATTTACAGCTTTAGAAATTTGAAAGCTTGCATTAACCCAGAGAGTAAATAGAGTCTGAATTGAAGCGGTAGACTTTTCTGTGCAGGTGTTGACATACGTTGTCAGGCTGGAGAGGTGGGCCTGTGTGAATCTCAGGCAGCTCAGCAAGGCCAAGTGCAGGGTCCTGCCCCTGGATGGGGCAATCCCAAGCACAAACACAAGCTGGGCAATGAGTGGATTGAGAGCAGCTCAGTGGAGAAGGACTTGGGGGTTGTTAGTGGATGATGAACTGAACTGACTGCTTATTTCTTCAAACTGTTCTTTGTTCATGCTTTATGAAATGGGGAGTGATTATTCACGCTTTTGACAGTATTGTTAATTTCTGAGGTCCCTCTTACATCCCTTTTAAATTTATTTCTCTTTGAAACTGAGATATGTATCCCTTTGCAAACAAAATACTTCTGATTTCATCTTTGTAGCTCTTTTTTGTTTCTTCTGTATCCTTTTGACTGTCCATACTTGAAGTTGTAGTAAGTTCGTGAAATCTAGATGAATTTTAGTAGGAATATCGTAGAATCATTGAGGTTGAAAAGACCTCTAAGATTTGCCAAGAAGGCCAATGGCATCCTGGGGTGGATTAGACGGGAAGTAGCTAGTAGGTCGCGAGAGGTCCTCCTAGCCCTCTACTCTGCCCTGGTGAGGCCACATCTGGAATATTGTGTCCAGTTCTGGGCCCCTCAGCTCAAGAGAGACAGGGAACTGCTGGAGAGAGTCCAGCGCAGCCACAGAGATGCTGAAGGGAGTGGAACATCTCCCTGATGAGGAAAGGCTGAAGGAGCTGGGTCTCTT